>NC_143259.1:65211415-65514445 GCF_984573655.1 Nuphar pumila | reverse complement strand
AATGCCAAAAAAATATTTTTATAATTCTAATTTGATATTAGGGTTATCACAAGTGCAGGTACCAATTTTGAAGATTTTTAGAATCCGTTTGATGCTTGAATGGTTTGAATTGCAAAACAGGGCACCTGAAGAATTCCAAAACACTGCAAAAATCACAAAATTTGTGATATTCTTGGATTTTCGTGCATAACCATATATTTTTAGGGTTTAGCTATTTTTTAAATCATATTAGGGTGTCTCATATTTAGTTTTGTGGTAATTTGATTTCATTTAGTCCTTAAAACCTAAGTTTTTTACCAAAATCTATTTCAGAAAACCCTAATTTCAAGGCCATAGTCTTGCTATCGGGGGCAATTTGGTCATTTGACCTAAATTTCGAAATCCCTAACCCTAATTTTCATATTTTTAATCATGTCATATCATATTTGGTTTGATTTATTTTCATTTGAACTTCAAAACTTGCATTCTACTAAATATCTTTCTGAAAACCCTAATTTCAAGGCCATAGTCTTGTTATTAGGGGTATTTTGGTCATTTTGACCCCAATTTCGAAATTTCATATCCTATCTTCCTTATTTATTCAATCTTATTTCATATTTTATCAATTTTTATTTAAGGGAATCATGGAAAAGGCTTATATCTAGCAAAATCCAGTAATTTCTAGATATTACTGGATAAATCTAGAAAAGCCAACATATCATCACTAACAAAGTTTTCTAGTTTTGCAGGGATATTGAAGACTTTATTTCATGTATTTAAATTTCAATAGTGATGTAAATTAAATTAAACTTTGGAATAAGAATTTACATTTCCTGCTTAGCTTAGGCAACATTGCATATAGTTTATTTTTTTAAATAATGTTAATGTGTGATGGATGATGATTCATGCATATTCAAACTCACTATGGTCTACACGAATGGCACATACACTAGCTTTTATGAAGTTTATAAACTTGGTGGAATTCGAATTTATGGCCATAGTCAGAATATGAAGGATATCTAGATTTATGATCTTCATATTAGCCACATTCAGCCTACACTCTTAGGCTAACTTCAAAATGCACTACATTTCTTAAAAATATAAAGAGTTTTTCTCACTTTCTCAAAATCATATTCATTCATTTCATGCATTTGCCAATGCCAATTCAAATCTCAATTCAAAGAAGTTTATTTTTCTCAAAATTTTTTAAGTCTTATTCAAAAATCGATTTTCTCAAAATATGGATTTGCAAATGATATTTCAAGTATTTCCCAAGTTCCAAATTCAATTTTTCCAAGTTATATTTTCAATTTCAAAGTTTAAATTCAAAGACCTCAAGATTTCTTCAGAAACCGATTTTTACTTTTCTCAGAAGAACATTTCAAATCCCAATTCACGATTTTCCATGTGATATCTATTCTAAGTGTTTCAGTTATTCAAAGCAAACATCATGTTTTCAAATATGCATTTTTAGAAAATTCATAGCACATGCCTGATTCTATGTGCATTTAGAAATTAGAATATGATTTAGACAAGTTGAATAGAGCAGAGCAGTAGATTGATCCTTGGTTCGATTACCCCTGTTAAAGGTGGCAGGAACGGTCGAACCTCGTACCAACAGGCGAGTCCTATTCTTCGGAATAATCCCGCATTTTAAAAACGGAGGCAAGTTATTTTCAAAATCTTTTTCAAAGGTCAGTTTGACTCGCAAAAAGTAAAAATTTTGCGATGATAACAATACCACGTCGCCAAATACACTTGGGACTCTTTCATTCTTTTGTCTATATTTCCTGGTCCTAATGTATCATCAGAGCTTTTAGGGAATGTTGTATGTGCATACTTGTTTGTGCAGAATGTGATTGAATATGTTACAGTCATTTCCTTTTATTTTCCATATTTTCCCATTTTTCTAAAAATACTGGACGATTTTTTCAAAAATCCCCAATCCATGTCCATGTACTGTCCATGTTTTAAACCCTGGACAATTTTCAAAATACTTCATTTTATGAAGTACTCCCTTATATTTCATTAAACCCTGGACGATTTTCATAAAATTCCTCCATTTTCCTCAAAACTCCAGGTGATTTCCCATCTTTCCTGTCTTCTGGATCTCGAATTTCCTGCTTCATTTTATCCTGCCTGCATTTTTTTTAAAATCTCTATATTTTCCCAAGTCTTATTCCAATCTTCCATGTTTTCTAGTCTGATGGCATCCAGTCAGCTTGATTCAGTCTTCCCTGAGGGTCACATCTCCTACGAGGTGCGACAAAGTCTTCCCGAGCATCGAGTCCTCAGCACCGGATCCTTCTTTCCCCGGTGGTACTATTTATGGTTCAAGAATTTCTCTCATATGTTTTTGGACCACTTAGACGATTGTGGGTTAGAACTGGCGTCCGCAGTGGGAAAGCAGACAGTCAACGGCAATTTGATCCATGCACTAGCAGAGCGGTGAAATCTGAGCACTTATACCTTCTGGTTCCCATGGGGAGAGATGACAGTACTGATAGATGAATTTTCAGAGATTATGGGATTGCCCGAGCCAGCCGATCAGCCTGGAGATCCATTGGAGAAACAGTTTTTGATCAATGTCAAGGGTCTGGATCCCCGAGACGCTTTAGCTCGCATGACAGGACGCAAGTCTTGGCCATTGATAGAGGAGGATGGAAACGAATATGTGGACCTCCTCAAAATCTACAGACAGTATGGGACATTTGCGGAAGTCAGTTCGTTGTCTCGAACAGCTCGAGAAAGAATTCAGCATGCGATGCACTGTGGGACTCGCTCTCTTTCCAGATGGACGGAATTATATGGATATCAGAATAGTTCAGCTTCTAAGGAGATGGGGAAGTCGACCGACCAGCCGCCTCTCGATTGCCATGGCCGCACTCGCCTTTCTATACCGAGGGTTGACTTATTTCGCACTCGGATAATCAATTCTAGTCGAAGGGTGCACCTACGCATTGCAGTCTTGGTTCCTCCGGCATATGCCAGCCCGAGCCAGTTCCTTCAGATACAATGGTAAAAAGCTTCTTCCAGTTGCTCGATACCGGTTCTTGATCGATAACCTTCAGGAGGAAGAAGTCGTATGGGACTACTTCGATCGTCAGGAATCACCTCCCAGATACACTTATGCATACGGCAAGCGATTCAGGCTACTTGGCCCGTTCTTCTGCGCATACTATCATCCAGAGCGGTGCGTCAGGCAGTTCTCTCACAGGCAGAAGCGCGTAGAGATTCGTCCACTAGCAGGGGATCTGCCAGAATTCGACCTCGCATCAGATCAGTGGTCCGGAGTGGTGGAAAATTGTCTGTCCCCCTCCCCTCTGTCAAGTGTATTATTGATAAAATCATGTTTTTCCCCTCAATAAAATTCCTTTATTCTACATTTCACCTTGGTTTGACGACCTCGCCTAGGTAACAAGGCATATTTCCAGTTGTTTATTTTGCAAAGAATAGCAACGCAATTGTCGTAATTCCAGCGACGACTCAATCCCTAGTAATGGGATATTATTTCAATTGTCTATCAAAATTCTCAACAAATATTTTCCTCCAACCAAATTTCCTTCAAAAGCCTAATCCTCAGTTCTACCTTGCAGAGAGCATCAACAACATCTAAAAGAATACTTGTGATACTCGATGGTTCATACAAGGTCCGAAAAGAAAACCCTATCAGTTGAAGGCATTGCATACTCAGTCGCTTCAGAAGAGGAAATGGACTCACCCCGTAGTCAAGGTCAGCAAGCAGAAGATGACGTAGATCCCCATATGTACGTCATGTTCAAAAAGATGATGAGTAAGATGCTGGCAGAGCAAGCCGAAGCCAGTACTAAGCAGATTCAGATAAAGCAGAAGGAAAATGAGAAGGCCAGGGATTTCATTCATAGATGGAGATCCGCTTGCAATAAGATGCGTGAGCCAATAGCAGAAGGACATGCTGTAACGCCCCAACTTTTTATAGTAAAAATTTTGGAGTAAAATTTTTTTTTTTTTTGAAATAGCGGAAGTGCGTAAAATACAAGTCGGGCACATTACAGGGTAAAACAGAGAAGTACTAAACATACCATTCATTAATTGAACCATTAATGTCATTAATTTCATCCCATAACAGAATTGTAAATCTACTAATCAGAGTTCAAACATAAAATACTGAATAAATGAGATCTCTTGGCTTTATCCAAAACGACACCCCGATGCTCCAATTAGTTGCTACCTGAAAAACATTTAAAGCAGAAGGGTCAGACTCCCCTGTCTGCGTAAGAAGCATTATATTTATATGTGGTGCTCAGTGACCTGTGTACAAATATGTGCAAGTACTGCAGATATAACTAGCATGAAAGTTTATAACATTCTAAGAAGATGATTATGCTTTCTAATTCATGATACAGTGCAAAGGATGACTAAACTAGAGGTATATTTATCCACATTAATACAAGCTGTAGATTCCACAAGTTTTACTAAAGTCAACTCAACAGAATGTAATTCTTCACAGATAAGTTTCTAGTCAACTTAAATTATTTAATGCTTATCTTACTCTTACTCTGTGGGTACGCACAGGCATAGACCTCGTAGCGGACCGAGACCATACGGGAGTCTATTATTTAATAACCCGTATGACTAGCCGTACGAATATCCAAAGGGGACGGTCAGTGACCGAGAGAGAACTCCCCAGTGGCTAGAACAAAAATTAGGATGCACCCTGTACTTCTGCAGAAGACTTGGATCTACCACCTAGGACATACTGGTAGACGTGGTCCCCTAACTTCGTGGACTGGGGACCGGGTGAGACGCCTAGCTCTCACAAGAACAAGAATGTCCACGAAGCTTGTACCACCTACCCTCTCCAAGGTAGACCATGGGTCCAGCAACATACACCATCTTTAAGGTGTACCCAGAGCCCTGGGAAACCAGTAACATATACCATTTTCAGGTATACCCAGAATTCAACATATTTAATTTATATGTGTATAAATTTTCATTCTTGCTTGTTTGGATCCAGTAACATACATCTTCTTTCAGATGTACCCAGAACCCTAGGAAACCAGTAACATATAACATCTTTCAGGTATACCCAGAATCCCATATTTAATGTGTATTTATTCTTATATGCAAGTCTTTGCACCACAGGGGACTTTCACAACCCCAATTCGTACTCAAGTTGATCTTAGTATATGCACATTACCAATCGAATGCCTCAAAGGCACCGACCACAATTTCTCATAATTCTGGTTCAACTTTGTGTCGAGTACTTAAACATTCAGCATTTTCAGTTTTGTTTATGAGCTCGAGTGTACGTTTTGTACCCCCACTGGTTATGCCGCAACATGGCAATATCCAACTTTATCATGTGTGTTTCATGTATTGGACATAATCTTAAAGTTCATATGTGAATCACTTATTTAGTTTACCATCAAAACTATTTTTTTCATAGATATTTCAGTTGCATTTCACCTAAAAAGTCTTTATAAAACTTTTCTAAAAGAACCCTTAATGAAAATCCTTTTAGAAAACTCTTTACTCAAATTTTCATGTTTATTAGTCGACCAATAGGCTCACCGGTCGACCAACCCTTTTGGCTTCAAATCTTCTAATAAAAACATTATTTTTTTTTTGTAAAATTAGTCGACCGAAGAATTTATTAGTCTACCAGACAGAATGTCTGTTTTCTGGAAAAGTTTAGCAGCAGTCGACTGAAGGGTTTATCAGTCGACTGATCATAAAATTAGTCGACCGAAAGTTTTATCAGTCGACCGGACAGAATGTTCGTTTTTTTAGAAATTTTAGCAGCAGTCGACTGAGGGGTTTATCAGTCGACTGAACAGAATATCAATTTTCTGAAAATTTTAGCATTAGTCGACTGAAGGTTTTATCAGTCGACTGATCAGAATATCTGTTTTCTGGAAAAATTTTAGCATCAGTCGACTGAAGGTTTTATCAGTCGACTAATCAGAATGTCTATTTTCTGGAAAAATTTTAGCATTAGTCAACTGAAGGTTTTATCAGTCGACTGATCAGAATGTCTATTTTCTGGAAAAATTTTAGCATCAGTCGACTGAAGGTTTTATCAGTCGACTGAACAGAATGTCTGTTTTCTGGAAATTTCTGCAGCAGTCGACTGAAGGTTTTTTTATCAGTCGACTGAACATATTATCAGTCGACTAACTATTGTCTCAGTCGACTAATTTTGTCATTTTTCTGTAACTTTTTAAAAGGGCGTATCTTTTTATTTTTCAAACATTTTGATCATTCTAAATAGACTGTTTTGCCACCCCTTTCATCCTCAATGTATGGAATATTTCAACTATAAATATGAGTGCATTCCACACTCAAAAACATCGAATCCAATCGAATTACCCAATAGGAATGCTATATCTTTATTTTACCATGATGTGAAATAGCAATCACGTATACATAACTTCAGACTTGATTAAAACCATTCAATCTACAAAGTAGGAAAGGTGTATTGAAAAAGAAAATACAACCAAACAATAATTTCATGAATAATAATCCAAGATACTTAAGGTTCCACGCCATTTGCCTACTTTATTTTTGTTTTGATCTTGAATCCGTCATGGCTAACACCCACACCAAAATATATGCATTTTCCTACACAGATTCGAACTGTAGGTTTTGATATGAGTACTACATATTACCAGGCACACACATAGGAATAAAATGCCCTTACAAAGAACACCACAGTGCCCCAACGTTGGCCAAGGGTGAGAACCATTGGCTGAACCACTACATATTGACCTATTGGCCAATAGGTGTTTCAACTCATGCCACCTGGGTCTCAAGGCCCTAAACATACCTACATATAGGTGGTGCTTGTCACGCAACCTCTATGTTATTGCAACATAGATGTGCAACAAGGCATCAAGCACTTACATACAAATAACAATGCTCCTTACCTCTTTGGAGTCTCACGACGGCAAGGCTGCAACCCCTTCTCTTCGTTAGAGCGGCACCCCTTGTCGATAATGAATATTCACGCGTTCAGCAAGGGAGGTCCACACCGTCCACTAATGGAGGTCGACCACCACCGTGAGAGAGAGAGAGAGAGAGATAGAAAATCGTGTTTCACGATTTCTAAAAGAAAAACTTCTTGATTTGTCTCCTCTTTCTTAGGTGGAGTTTCAAAACTCAACCCTAAAAAAAAATCTCCTCCAAATCCCACGATTTTTGTTGGGATAGCATCTCTTCCGATTTTGCCCTTTACTCCATGTGTCATTTTTTTCAACTTCCACTCTCTTTTTTCCTTATTGTGGTACCCCTCATCCCCTGATGCATGGGATTCCCCTCTATTTTTGGTAAGGTGAGAGGAGTTGCTCACGTTTTTGGTGTTGAAAGACCAAAAAGGTAGGGTTTAATTTGAGCCCACATTTTTACCCTTTTCACCAAGGTAGAAATCATCACTTTCTTGAAAAAAAATAATTTGTGCACAGGGGGTTTTGAACTTGGGTGGTGGCCCTACAACCCTATGTGTCCTACCATAACTCCACTTCATCACTTATTGTTTACTTTTGCGAAAATATTTTGTTTATGTCATATCGGGACGTTTTTCCTTGTTGATGGATTTCTTTCATTTCAAGTGGATTTTTCACCCGTTGGTTTTAAACTTGCACTTGCTTACTTTAAATGTGCTTCGGATCTCACACTATTATCCCGAAACCATCGTGTTTCCTTACTTGGACTCGTAAACCGGGTCGGATCATTGGATCTCGCCAAGATCCGGATCCAAAACCACTTGTGAGAGTTTGTTCTCGGTTTCGTTCTAGAAACCACAAGTCATAAAATTTGTACTGTCTAACTTAAAATCTTACTATTTCACATAACTAATTGTGAACACCTCAAATTTTTCAAAATGTTGTAAATATCCCCTTTCTGCCCTTTGTCCCCATTTTCTGGGTAATTGAGTCAGTTTTAAATCTAAATCCCCTTTTGTTTCTCAAAATTTGGTTGAAATTAAATTCATTTTCCATGTCTGACTCAATTTCGGATCCGGATCCATTATCAAAATCCAAATCTGAACTTCATTATCCAATTTTAAATTAAATTCTCAAAATTACCAAAATAATCTTTTGAAAAGCTCAGACACTTCGTCCGGTATCCGTTTGGATCCATCGAGTTGTATTTCTCGATTCGAGGTTTAAAACTCGAACATTTCCTCAAAACCTGGGTCCAAACCCCTTTTTCTGAAGAAATTTTCCCCAAGATGGCCCGAAATTCTTGAGAAAACATTTTTTTTTATTTCTTAGAAAAATACAAAAATTTAGTGTTTAAACTTTAAATCTTAGTTTTTCTATTTACAAAAATACAAAAAAAATATGAAAAAATACAAAAAAAAAATTATTATTAGTTTTAATCCTTGTTTTCTTACAAACTCTAGGATTTTTATTCTAAAAATACAAAAAAATGGAAAAATCATGCAAAAAATCAAAAGAATTAGGAAAAACTACGTGGTTTTTTTGAAAAACCTTTAACCACCTTTTTTAGGAAAACTTGAAAAGAAAAACCACCTTTTTGAAAAAACTCCCAAAACGAGCCCCCCCTATTTGCTAAAATATCTTTTTTTTAAGGGGGGCCGTTGAAAATTTTCTTTTAGGGTTTTTTTCGAGAACCCTTCGCAAGGAGAGGTCGAAGGCCCATAGCGCCGCCTCCCTCTCCCTCTCTCAATATCTCTCAGCCCTTCAGGAAGCCTCTAGCTTCCATGGCTTCCATCAACCCTCCGATCGCTTCCATCGCCCTCCTCCTTCGTTCATCACCAACAAACACGCATGCATCCATCTCCCGAACTCCTCCACCCTCCGATTACTGCCCTCTCACTCGGGCCATCGATCAGCAACGGAACCTTTCTCTCTGGAAGCTTCTTCTTTCCTCTATAAAGGAAGACCCAGAAGAAACGAAAGGAGGGGGGCGAATCGGTGACTCGCATGTTCTCCAGGCTCCTTTTGATCATCGCTCATCAAACCGAGGCATCCTTCGCCAGAAGACGATCTCCATCATCAGCCAAGCCCACCGAACATCGTTCAATCAATCCTCAATCTCATCTCTCGGTGCCTCTTCAGCCTCTGGATTCCTGTAAGTTTCACGGTGAGCTTCTTTCTTCCTTTCATTTTTTCTGAACTTCCCTGTAATTTCTTTATTTCTATGTTATTTTTGCCTCCGTTAACGCACTATAGGTGACATTGGATTGCATATAGCAAAAACCCAATCCACCTTGTGCAAAAGGAAAGGAATGCTGATATTCCGACATCATCTCTCATCTTATACATTTTTTTTTTTCAATTTTAGCCTGGTCGTTCATTTTATATTTCCTTTTTTTTTTTTTGGTTTAGGCGTTTTAATTTTTTGTATCTTGATTGTCATTTTTTTTATGTGCATCGCCTTCATTCATTATATCTCGACATTGCACCTCCCTGCTAAGTGTCATGCTCTATAGATGTTTACTCTCCATCTTGTTCATTTCATGGTCCCCCACCAGCATACTCGGGTCGATGATGATCGGGTTCCCGAATTAGTCATGACATTCTTCTCGCTGGAATGTCCTGTTCACTTTCGTTCATGTCTGGTGACTTCAACTATGCCCCTGCATTTACATTACCTTTTGTAGAATGATTTCAGTCCCAAATTCTCTGCTTGCGATAATACCGGTATACTTTAGTGTTAGTCGTTCATACAGTGCATCTAGATTCTATTTTGTTAGATTTAATCTTCCATTTTATATATATCTTGGTCCTTACAAATATAGCCCAAGCTTAGTTGCATATCGCATATCGCATATAGCATGTAGTTCTTGCATAGATTTGTCGGCATCTCCATATGGTTCCTGGATGTATGAGTTGATGATTTGTTAAAATCGATTCACCCTATGACATTTCGGGTGTTAAGAAGGTAGGCCATCAAGAGCCTTTGGACAGAGGCGTGCCGGTGGAAGTTCTCACCATTGTGACCTCGGCCGGGGGAGCACACCTTATCTGCCATTCATGATATGAGGTCTTTTGAAGGCAATGCCATCTGAAACTCGCCACCGTTATATGAATCCCTTCTCAAGCTTTCCTGCAGGTATTGGCAGAGGATTCGTTCTGAAGCCTGTTTTTCGGGTGACTCTGTGGAATCATAAGAGGCACAAGTTTCTTGAAATATCCCACTCACTCTTCAGTGATCCAGATATCTGGTTTTCTAGAAATAGTGTGGTTTTAGTTTCAGTCCGGTCCAAGGTCTAAATCACTACAGAAGGAATATCCCGTTGTTCAAGCTTGGTCAAAGAAAGACTCAGTGATACCTCAATACAGAAATTTCTGTGGTAAGCATGAGCTTGAATTTGGACACACTAACTTCCAGCGAGATCGACGCACCCAGCAGAGTCCAACTTGTCTGAATTTTGTAGTTCCAAGACAGTCACCTCGACAAAAAATTTTTTAGATGATCGCGGCAGCAGCTGATTCAGGATCAACAATCGGTGACCGTAAGTTCTGATTCAAAACTGATACGTCTTCAGTTTTCTTTTGCAGGAACAGTCTCACTATCATACCCAGCATCCTCCCGTCCGTAGGCTGTTCAGCTGCTCGAGGAAGTCTGATTATCGGTGTTCATCATTTTCTGGTAAGTGACTACTACCTGGAATTCCAGTCAGCGATATATTGGTTGAAGCATGGTCTACTAAGATTTGAAATCATTTACTAAGTTTTCAAGACATTATCTGCTAAAATTTGAGATGGTTCTGACCTATCAGAATGTCAGTGGACCTGCAAATCAAATGGATAATCATATCATCTGAATGTAGATATAGAATATCTGAACGTCGCTTGGATTCTAACATATCACCATTATTTTGGGATAAATGCCCCTCTCACTGATAGTCATATTATCGAATTAGTCTGATGCCTAAATGATGGGACATTAAGTTTTTGATCAGATGTTATCCTTCTATCCGCCACGTAGTCACAACTGATAGACCTTCCAAATGCTAAAATTGAACAACATACATTGCTTGTTTAAAGATGGTAAGTGAGTTAGTATGGTCTGTGTTAACAGGTTGAATAGTAGAAGGTATTAGTGATCTAGTGCCAATACTAACTAAACGGTCCATGCTTAGTAGTCATGTCGATATGTATTAATAGTTAAATATCAGCAAGTGTGAATCTTTATTAGCAGTCAATATCACTATGCTGTCAGCCATGTTAGTCTTCTGTGGGGGTAATAGAAATCATGGACATTAATGATGCTTGTGGAACCAATGAATAGCAGCATGTCAGATTTGTATCGATTGAGCTCCCCTTGAATTGGAAGGATCGAACCTGTGAATCTTCGCTTTACTGGAACTAGTCAGATTTTCTCTACCTGTTCAGGCGTGAACCAACAAGCCATGATTTCCCGAATCGGATTTCCTCCATTGATCGATAGTACCCTGCTGACTTGTTGCTATTTAGGATCTAATATCCCTTTGATGTTGCCCAATAGCCTGGTATCCTTTAAGAATCTGGCTATGAATTCCAAAGTAACTAGATACCACCACCATTCGAGGCCCAAAACTATTCAATATAAAGTGTTATCCCAGTGACAAATAGTATCATCATAGAATAATCTTCATTTTATGATAACAATATTGCCACCATTTCTAACGAAATATCTGGCCACATATGTATCTGCACAATCACCATTTTCTTGTTGCTGCTATTCCAACCATTGTCACACTGTATCCCTGTTAGCTGCACTGTTGTACATCACTACTGTCATACGTTGCTTATAGCAGCATCTCTTACCCATCATATTTGCAGTTTCCAACTTCCCGCTTCCAGTCAACATCATCCCCTATATATTAATGTTATCACTGTAGTTGCATAGCCAGCATCTCATCATCCTTCAGCCCATAGAAGCACTCCCTCACTTAGCCTAAACCGACCTCCTTCTACTTACCAGCCATATACTTGCCCTATTTCCTGCAAATGCAACTATACCAGCACTCACTCTCTCCCTATATATATAAATATACCTATATATATGTATATATGTGGGTACATATGTGTATAGATATATGTATATACTTATATACGTATATGTGTTGTCTTCACACGTACATCTTTATGCATGGTTACACAGATTCACCCTTATATGTATATACTTAGTCCCACGCATCTCACATGCACTCTTCCTTTAGATATATGAGTATTCACCATCTTGTATAGGAAGTATTGTTTTCTTTCCATATGTATTTTTTCTTTTTTTTATTATGCTAACTCGGTTTTGCAGGGAATATGTGGAGAATATCATTTCTTGGGTTTGTAAATTCAATTTTTTTTTTTTTTAAGTTAGGATTTAATGAGAATTTACATTTCCTGTTTTATAGAAGAGCATTGTAAATATCATGAGTTATTTGTTTTTCATGCATTTTTGCCTTTATTTCCCAAAATCTCACATTGGTGAAACACGAATGGCACGAGCACCATTTCGTAAGAGGTAAATCAATCCTAAGTTGGTGATCCAAATCAATGGCCATAGTCAGGGTGTGGACAAAACTTAGGATTTTTATCTTTTACAAAATAACACCGGATCCACACTGGATCCACTTTTCAAATTTCATCATATTTTCCTTAAATATTTTCTTCTTTTATCAGAATTTAATTTAAAATCAACTCAAAATACATACCAATGGCCATAGTCAGGGTATGTTGGGAGTTAATTTCATTTTAAATTCTATAAAAGCACCAAATGTGTTTTATTTTTTACCTGAATTTAAATATAGATTATTATATAATACATTCAATGACCATAGTCAAGGATGTATTATATCCTCAATCTTATTTTAATTCATCCAAAGAATGAAATAGCTTTTTAAAATCCAAATTCAAAATTCTTTTTAAATCATTCATCATTTAGGATAGAACTACATCATATTTCAAAATTACTTTTTCAAAACTCCAAGTGATGTAAATATCTTCTTCAATCAAATCTTCAAATCCTGTTCATCTTTTTTTTTTTTTTTTCAATTCTATTTCATTTACCATCTCAGAGTCTAATTTAACTTTGAGATTTCAAATTCATTTCATGTTCAAAATTTCCAATTCAAATTCATTTTCAAAGTTCAATTTTACTTTAAAATTTCAAGATTCATTTTCAAAAGACTCCAATCAAACTCAAAGTTCAATCTAACTTTGAGATTCTTGATTCATCTCAAGCTTCAAATCCCAGGTCTAAATTGACTTTGGGATTCATCTGTATATTCAAAATTCAATGTCTAAAATCCCTTTTCCCAAACTCAAATCAGACTTAGAAATTCTTGAATTAAATTCCAAGTCTATTTTTTCTAAAAAATTCAGCACTCATATTGGATCTCAGACTTCAGATCCAATTTCTCTTTAGGATCCAGAGTCCAATTTCACTTTTGGATCTCAGACTCCAGATCCAATCCCTCTTTAGGATCCAGAGTCCAATTTCACTTTTGGATCTCAGACTCCAGATCCAACTCCCAATTAGGATCCAGAATCCAATTCTATTTTGGATCTCAAGCTTTTAGATCCAAAAATCCATCTTAGGATCCAGAATTCAATCACACTTTGGATCTCAGACTTCATATCCGAATCTATTTCAGGATCCGAAACCCAATCCCCATTCCCAATTCCAGGTTTCAAACCCAATTCCATTTTTCAGATCTCACCTGAACTCCCTAAATCAATTTCTATTCTTAAATACCATTTGGATCCCTCAGATCTATTCTAGATTTCAAACTTCAAAATCTAAATTTAAATTCATCTCAAGCATTTCATTTTCCTTTCCTAAAATTCAAATTCAGATTCAAAATCCATTTTTTTAAAACTTTGAAACTTCATCTCCTTCTATTTTCAAAGCTTCAAGTCGTTTCCTCCTCATTTATTTTCTTCCAAAAATTCTGATCTACTTCTCTGATCCATCTCAAGTGCTAAGTGAGATTTAAACATTTCTTCACTCCCGTACCAAGTTCATCTCAGAATACTTGGAAATTTCTAAAACCTTCTTTTCAAAAGAGCATAACATTCTTGCATTGCACAATCATGATTCTTTGTGCATTTAAAGTTAGAATAAATCCTTAGATTATGTTTAGGCAAAGCAAAAGGCATAGACTCGATCCTTGGGTCGATTACCCCTGGTAAAGGCGCTAGGAACGGTCGAACCTCGTATCGACGAGCGAATCCCGTCTCCCCATTTTTCCCGCAAATTTTTGAAATGGAGGCGAGTTAAATTTCTAAATGTTTTCAAATTAAGGTCAAGTGAGACCGCGCAAAACAGTTCCCCTCTCTCTTTCTTTCTTTCTTTTCACTTCTCTCTTTCTTTTCTTTTCATCCTTCTCCCTTCAAAAGGGAGGAGAATAGAGGTTAGAAAAGGAAAAGAGAAGGAAGAGAGAGAAATCATAAAGAGAGGAAAAATTTTGCGATGATCACAGTTTTGGCGACCGTGATGGGACTCGTCTTCGTCTGGTTGGATCTATGCCTTTGCTTTGCTTTTATATAATCTAAGTCTTTATTCTAACATATGTCAGCTATATTTTCCATGCAAACCTTAGGGGCCTAGATTTTGTCCTAAGCTGACATCATTGCATATAGGATCTAAGTATGGTTTGGTAGGACCTTATTGAGGAGATTATGTCCATGTTCACATTAGATTTAGGTTGAAATACAACTCTCCTCAATTCTAGGGATTGAATGCAAAAAATGTATGCAAGTGTATGCTTCTTTTCTTTTAAATTCTATCTCTTTAGGACTTGCATTAGAGCCTTCTGATTTTATTGCATGTTGATCATATTTTGAAAACATCCCTACCTATATTGTCCCGGTCTTCACGTTGCTGGGCTGTCTCACTGAACCATAGTTCGGGAGAGAGCCTCACAACTGGACCACTTATTTGGGTTCGCGCCTTCCTACCACGTACCTAAGGGCCATAGTCCGAGGTATATCGGTAGGTGCTCAAGGATGTTGGGAAGCCCTTACCTTAGAACCGGAGAAATATCTTATATGCCACGTACTTCGAGCTTCGGCTTGAGTATATCGGCATACCTTGATTGGAATCAGATGATCTGAACCATAGAGTTAGGATTAAGGTCCTACAAGCTATTTCAAGTATTGCATATAGAGTCAGACTTTAGGGAGTGCTGTGTGCGCATCCTTGTTTGTGCAGCTATGATTATGTGATGTTTTCTTTGTGTTCTCCTATATCGACCTCTTTTAAAACCCTGGGGGCACTCTTTAAAACTTCTTCTATTTTCAAAAACCCCAGGCGCATATTTTTTCCCTTTGCCTATATTTCTTTTTTTCCCTTTTGTATGTCAAAATTTTTCTTCAAAACCCTGGAAGGTCTTTTTCAAACCCCCTGTTCTTTTCAAAATTTCCAGGATTAATGTTTGTCCCCTTCTTTCATCGAAAATTCTATCCGTAAGTCCTGCATTCTATCTGACTCTCTTCCTCTTTTGCCTCAGTATCACTCCGATGGCATCCGAATCTCCCGATGCTATCTTTCCTTTGGATCATGTCTTCTATCAAATAAGGGATGGAACCCCAGATCATCGGGTCATCCAGTCTCGTACCTTCTTCCCTCGGTGGTATTATTCTTGGTTCACCGCCTTCTCGCGTATGTTCCCAGACCACTTGGATGATTGTGGATTGGAGATGGCATCGGCAGTTGGCAAGCGAACCATCAACGGCAGTCTGATTCAAGCTATGGCAGAGCGATGGAATCCGCGTACCTGCACGTTTTGGTTTCCATGGGGAGAGATGACTATGCTAATGAACGAGTTCAATAATATCATGGGATTGCCAGAACCAGCTGGTCAACCAGATGATCCAGTCGAGCAGCAATTCTTGATCAATGTCAAAGGGGTAGATGTTCGAGAAGCATTGGCCAGAGCTACAGGGAGCAGATCCTGGCCTCTCACAGAGATCAGCGGAAATCAGTTCATCGACCTATTCGAACTCTACAACAAATATGGGGCCTACGAAGAAGTCGATACCTTATCTCGAGCAGCAAAAGAAAGAATCCAGCATGCCATGGTCCTATGCACAGTGGGGCTGGCATTCTTTCAGGATGGTCAGAATTTCATCGATATCAGAGTCGCCCAACTTTTCCGAAGATGGGGAAGCAAGCAGACCCGTCAGCTTTCAGTCTCCATGGCAGCTCTAGCTTTTCTCTACAGAGGTTTGACTCGATTTTCCCTCAGAGAGACCATTCTGGTAGAAGGGTGCACGTACGCCTTGCAGTCATGGTTCCTGCGGCATGTACCGTCAAAAGCCAGTTCTTTCAGATTCAGCAGCAAGCAACCAAAGTCAGCCATTCAATACCGAGCTTTGATTAAGAAATTGCATCAGGAAGAAATCATTTGGGACTTCTTCGACAGAAGAGAGACCATTCCTCGCTACACCTATGCTCGTGACAAGCGCTACAAACTGCTCGGCCCTTTCTTCTGCGTAGACTATCAGCCAGAGAGATGTCTCAGACAGTTTTCGCAGCGGCAGGTTCGTGCCAACACTCGCTTTCCGACAGGCCGCATGCCAGAGTTTGATCTACGGTCAGATCAGTGGTCTGGAGCATACCACGTCGCCAAATACAGTTGGGACTCCTTTATTCCTTTGTCTATATTTCCTGGTCCTAATGTATCATCAGAGTATCGAGATTGGTGGCTAACTGTCTGCCCACCTTCTCTTTGTATTTAAATTTTGTCAATCAATGAAAATGCAAACTTTTATTTTACGGCCAAAATCTTATTTTATTTCATATAGTTACGGATTCATCCCCAGCGATGAGACTTCTTTTTGTCTGTTCTCGCCTAGGTCATAAGGCGCATTTTGTCACCATAAAAGGATGACGCGATCATTGCAAAAATTTGCCAAAATTCCTTCCCTCATGTCTTTTTCTAAAAATCACATTTCCAAAATTTTTTCCTCCAAACCCTAATCATTCTTTTCACAATATTTAACAGGAATCACTGGCATTGGCAAAATGGTTGTAACAAGGGCAGGAAAAGAAACAGTTCCTCAGCACAGCGACAGCGAGGCCGAAGGGATGGATTCTCCCAAATCGGTCAGAGGAAAAAATCAGAATCAAACAGATGATATCGATCCAGCCATGTATAATCTGTTTAAAAGAATGATGACCAAAATGATGGCTGAGCAGGCCGAGGCCAGTCAAAAAGAAGTTGTTCCGAAGAGCAAGCCAAAGAAGAAGGCCGTGAAGAAGCCAGTCAGGATTGTTAGGAAGCAAGTACAGCCCGACACCAACTCTGAAGAAACAGAATCAGTTGAGGAATCAGAAGAAGAAGAGCAGCTTGTCTATCAGAATCCTCCACCGCAGTTTGCGAAGACCACTGCAGAGCCCGAATCAATCAACAAGCCTGTTCCAACTAATGACCCGATGCAGGAGCAAATGAAAGAAATGAATCGGGCCATCAAGGATATTCAAGCTAAAAGCAAGGGCAAGCAGACCTACTCCGGTGAAGACTTCTATCATGGTCTGGACGGGGATGACAATTTGGAGAATCTCCCTCGAAAGTTTCTTAAATTCGATGGAACCAGTAATCCCAAGGCTCATTTGGCCACCTTTTATGCCGAGTGCGGCCGCTTCAGAAAAGATAATCGGGCGTTATTTATATGCTTTCCTCGCAGCCTTGAAGGGGTAGCGGCCAGGTGGTATGCAGACCACATTAATCCTATCGAACTACGAGAGTTCGATAAAGTTGTCAACTTATTCATTGAGCGCTTCATGTTTAATGTTGAAGCCTCACCAACCCTCAATCATCTGTACAATTTAAAACAGATGGAGAATGAGAAAGCCAGTGAGTTCATCCACAGGTGGAGGAGCACCTGTAACAGAATGAAGGTCCCCATCCCGGAGGAGCACGCCCTGCAGATTATTCTGAATAATTTCGCTCAGCCTTTGAGGAATCTCATTTCCACTTCACCTGCCAAGTCATTCATTAAATTAATTGAGAGAGCCGAGTGGCTCGAGACCGGCCTGGACAATGGTCTATACGAAGGATATCCTTTTGTCAGAGGGAATCCTGATCAAAAGAAAAAGGCGCACGTCGCCTATGCCGCAGAATTGACAGATCAGGGCAGCAGTGGTTCCGGCAGAAAGAAGAGCAAGAAGGGCCGCAACAAGAACTCAGGATATCCCGGTACCGAAAGAACAAACTCGGCAGCCCAGAAGGGAAAATTTGTTAAGCCCATCCAACCAGCGCCCCAGCCAGAAGCGAAGCAGCCAGAAAAGCCGAAGCACGAAGGTTGGAGTTATGATCGGGAGTTCTCAACCTTAGAACAGTCCCGCGAAGACATCCTAGAATATATGATGTCGAAGGGAATGATCAAGCTCCCCAAGGTGGCGGACCCTCCTGTCGCTATGGGTAAATGGACTGACAAGTTCTGCAAGTTTCATCGGACTGTCGGACACGACACCGAACATTGCTTTGTTCTCAAGAACATCATTCAGGACTGTATTGACAAGAACATGTTAATTGAGGACGAGGATGAGCAGCAGCCAGAAGTCTTGACCAAACATTTCCTAAGCATTCAGCTTCGGTCATCGCAGAGCAAGCATTCTCTTTGCAAGACAGTATCCAACCGTGTTCTAGGCAGGACATTTAGGATCAACATCAGGTCCTAGTCCTTCGCCAAGCGCAGTCATTCGTCAAGAGAGCGGATGCCACCCAATTTTCCAGTAAATCAACAAAGGCAGCAACAGGAACTGCCAAAGTAGTCCCCAGGATCCCGAAGCGCTTTATCAAGGTAGCTTCGAAGAAAGAAGAGGCTTCAGGGTCAGTCCAGAAGCCAATTACTGCATTATCCAACATCTCTATCTTGGACCTGACTCACGCTTCATCTAAGCACCAACAAGCGCTAGAAGATCTTCTTAGAAAGATCAAAGTCAAGCCTAGCACAACCCCGCAAGATATGACTCAGATCGTCAATCAGGCCATGACGAATGCACCAATCACTTTTTCTGATGAGGATTTGCCAAAGCCTCATTCGTTTCACAACAACGCCCTATACATAGTAGTGCGGACCAGGGGCATGACAGTCCCTCATGTGCTCGTTGATGGAGGTAGCAGCCTCAATATCTGTCCAGAGATGACGGCCAAGGCATTGGGCCTAAAAGAAGAGGAATACACCCTAGATCCGATCACTATCTACGGTTTTGATAACCATGGACAGACAGCCAAGGGGAAGATATTTCTCGAGATCTTCATCAACTATTCGGTGCAACTGTACTCTTCCATGTGGTCAATGTACCACCAACATACAATCTGCTCCTCGGACGCACTTGGATTCACAATGCCAATGCGGTCCCATCAACCCTGCACCAGTGCATCAAATGGTCGAAGGGGGGCATGATCACTACGATCCTAGGAGAGGATCCGGAAGAGCGACTCCCGCAGCCGATGATTCCACGTCCTACTTTCACAGTCGACATCCCAAGCATCAGGGAAGTCGACGAGATCAATCTGAGCGAAAGTCTGGATATGCTGAATCTGAAGGAAATCCAGCCAACAGAAAATGTCACTGCAGTTGTTCAGTGGCAGGGGCCTCGCTTCTTCAAGCTAGGAGGACGCCTCGATTGCACCTCATTTAGAGATCATCCTCTGTTTCCTCGATTCTCCAAATCAAGGAAAGGATTTGACCTCCTAATGAAGCACGGGTATCGGCCTTTCAGGGGCCTAGGCAAAGATGAAGATGGCATCCTGGAGCCGATCATCCCTGTTCAGCATGCCACCGGCACAGGCTTGGGTTTTACAGGTCAGTCATCCGGCAGAAAGACCATCTTCGTCAAGGGAGCTCAGTAATGAAGACAATGCCAGTGTTTTCTGTTCTCTTTCCTTTTGTCATCTTGTAAGGGCAAGATCCGCCCCAATTTCTTTCCTTGTCTCAAACAGTCGCTTGTAAATATCAAAGTTTACTTAATCAATGAAGAGTTGTTTGCTCTGTTCATCTTGGTGTACACAAATTCTCTGCATATATCCTTATCTATGTTGTCATTCTCTATCTCTGTACAAAAGGCTATTTTTCAGATATTTTACCTTTTTCTCAAATGACCTCCTTTTCACTTACAGGATTGTCGTGATCATGGCTCCTAAATCATTCAAAAAGCTCGTTATCAATGCCAACCTTTTTCAAAATAAACCAGCCAAAGCATACAAAGCGAAGGCAGGGGCAGAAGTCAGCAAAATGACAGAGCGGATTGAGGAGTTGGCAGAATTCGACTCGACAATTCAAGGTTTGCCAGAATTTGCCAGCATTCAGAAGCAGGATGAACCATCGTCGTTGGTTCAGGATCCAACAGAGGATGTCAATATTGGTTCAGAAGATGACCCAAGAATCCTCAAAATTGGTTCCAGTTTAAGTTTTGATGAGAAGGAAAGGCTCATCTACTTCCTCAAACAGCATCAGGAAGTCTTCGCTTGGACTTATGAGGATATGCCAGGTTTAGACTCCAAGTTAGTCGATCATCGCCTCGCATTAAAGCCAGATTGCAAACCAATCAAGCAAAAACTAAGAAAAATGGATCCTCGAGTAGCACCACAAGTTAAAGGACTTGAGGAGTTGTTAAAGGCAGGATTCATTCGGACCATTGAATATCCAGACTCGTTGGCAAACATTGTGGCAGTCCCCAAAAAGAATGGCAAAGTTCGGATTTGTATTGACTTCAGAGATCTGAACAAAGCCACCCCAAAAGATGATTATCCACTCCCCAACATCGATCTTCTGATCGATAGCACGGTAGGCCATGCCATGTTCTCCTTCATGGATGGATACTCGGGCTACAATCAAATCAAATTGGCCGCTCGTGACCAATCAAAAACTTTTTTTACCACGCCTTGGGGCACCTTTTGCTATACAGTCATGCCATTTGGACTCAAGAACGCAGGGGCAACCTATCAGAGGGCTATGGCAGTAATCTTTCATGATCAGATGCACAAGAACATGGATGCCTACGTGGATGACATCCTGGTCAAATCTAAAGAAGGCGAGGATCATCTTGATGCTCTCAGCTCAGTCTTTGAAAGACTTATCCTCTACAAATTACGACTCAATCCGCAGAAATGTGTCTTCGGGGTAGAGTCAGGCAAGCTGCTTGGCTACATGATCAGCAAGAAAGGCATAGAGGTGGATCCGGCCAAAGCAAAGGCAATCATCGACATGCCACCTCCCACCAACCTCAAAGAATTAAGGAGCCTTCAGGGGCGCATTCAGTCTATTCGACATTTCATCTCAAATTTGGCCATGAGATGCGAGCCCTTCAATCACTTGCTAAGAAAAGAAGTGAAATTTGAATGGGGATCAGAATGCCAACTCTCATTTGAGCGCATCAAACAGTATCTCCTCAATCCACCAGTTCTGAAGCCACCCGAACTCGGAAAGCCGCTGCTCTTATATATTTCTGTCAACCACAATGCTTGTGGCGGATTTCTTGCGCAGTATGAGGAAGGCAGCCGGATAGAGCATGCCATCTACTATATCAGCAAGACTTTCATCGATTATGAAAAGTGATACTCCCAGATGGAGAAGACATGTCTAGCCTTAGTGTGGATGTGTCAGAAGCTGAGGCATTATCTAATGGCATCAGAAATCAAGATCCTATCGAGACTCAACCCTCTCAAATACATCCTTGAGCAGCCTTTCCTTACTGGACGGATTGCGAAATGGCAAGTCCTCCTGATGCAGTACGATTTGGAGTACGTTTCTTAGAAGTCAGTCAAGGGTCAGTTTATCGCAGATCAGTTGACAGATTTCCCGTTAACAGAAGAAATCAAAGCGGAAGATGATTTTCCTGACGATCGAATTTGCAGTATTCAGGAATCTCCACTCTGGACTCTATTCTTTGATGGAGCCAGAAATATGTCTGGTATAGGAATTGGTATCTTGTTAATCACTCCTGAAAAGGAGATGCTCCCTTATTCCCTCAAGCTCAATTTCCAATGTACTCACAACATGGCTGAGTATGAAGCTCTAATACAAGGCCTCAAAATTTTGCACGACTTTGATATCAAGAGAGTACACGCCTTCGGTGACTCATTACTTGTTATCAGCCAAGTTAATGCTGAATGGCAAGTCAAGGATTCAAAGTTAATCCCTTATCAGAAGATTGCCTTAGCTCTCATAGGCAACTTTGAAGAATTTCAGCTCAATCATGTCAAGAGGGAATACAATCACATAGCCGATGGTTTAGCCTGCTTGGGCTCTATTTTGTCTTTCAAAGACAGTGAATCCTGTCGTTCCTTCGAAATCGGCAGACTTGATCAACCTGCCTACATTCCAGTTGAGCAAGTGAACCAGGCTGCTCAGAAGGAAAAGCCTTGGTATCAAGACATCAAAAGCTTTATTGAAACCAGTGAGTTTCCAGCAGAAATGCCGAGAAAGGAGCAACATGCGATTCAACGCATGTCAGTCCGCTATTTTATCCTTGCCAATACTCTCTACCGTCGTGGGTTCAGTTCTGAGTATGCCAGATGCTTAGACAAAGACGAAGCCATGGAAGTTATCCAAGAGGCACACGAAGGAATTTGTGGTGGCCACGTCGGCTACCAAACACTCATCAAGCAGATTATCCGCGCAGGATATTATTGGAAAACCATGCAGCAAGATTGCCATCAATTTGTAAGGAAATGCGTCAAGTGTCAGATGCACGCGCCTTCCATTCATGCGCCGGCTGCATACTTGCAATCCGTGGTCTCTCCTTGGCCCTTTTCGATGTGGGCCTTCGACGTAGTTGGTCCGATCACTCCTCCTGCATCAAATGGTCACAAATACTTCCTCGCAGCTACAGAATACTTCACCAAATGGGTCGAGGTTGTAACTCTGCGAACAGTGGAAGGCCGACATGTAGTTTCATATATTCATAAAAATCTTCTCTGTCGCTTCGGCGTCCCACATGATATTGTGTCAGATAATGGCAGCCATTTCAAGAATGAAAAGATGAAGACCTTCTGCTCGAAGTTCGGGATTCACCACCACTTCTCAGATCCTTATTATCTCCAAGGGAATGGCCAGGCTGAGGCCACCAACAAGATTTTGATCCGCATTTTGGAAAGAACAGTGGAAACAGGTCGTGATTGGCACGAGAAGATGCACGATGCACTTTGGGCATACCGAACCACCATTCGAACCCCAACAAATGCTACGCCTTCAGAACTTGTTTATGAAACAGAGGTGGTGTTACCTCTACATGTTCAGAAGCCCGCACTCAAGTTTGTGTCACTCGTTGAACTTCCACTTGATAAGTATCAGCAACAGAGATTGATACAGCTTGATCTACTAGACGAGAAAAGACTCAAGGCAGCAGAGCACGCTCAGGCCTATCGTCAGAGGATAGCTAGGCACTACGCCAAATCTGTTATTGAGAGAAGGTTTCGAGTTAATGATCTCGTGCTCAGATCGACGGCTCATCTCAAACACCGGCCGAAAGGCAAGTGGTCACCCAATTGGGAAGGCCCTTATGTGGTTAAAGAAGCATTGTCTCGCAATTCCTATCGGCTGATCAACGCAGATGGGGCGGAACTGCCAGATCCTATTAATGCTCTACATTTGAAGAGATTTTACACTTAAATTCCTAGCCTTTTGTACTCTTCAAAAGAATCTCTCTCAATAAAACAATGATTTTCTATTAAATTCTCACATCCTCTCCCTGATACTGGGGCATTTTTATTTTGATCTATATATATCTTCCTTCGTCATATGCAGGCAGGATTAGACAAACTCTCTTTCTGAAAAACTTGTCAATCTTTCAGTGGATCTATTTTTAAATTACATCTATTTTCCGATTTAATTGAATCTTCATCGATTTGTTATCCATTTTATCATTTTGTCAAGTTTTTATCAAAACTTTTAAATTTTATCAATCTTTTATTTTGCATCCCTTTCAGGTTAAGGGTTAAAAACCTGAATTACTTCCCATAAACTCTTCAATTCATATCAATCTTTTATTCATTCTTCCCCTTCAGGATAAGGGATAATCCTGAAACACCGGCAATCACTTTCGCTCAATTCTCAAATATCTTCGAATGTCGGTCTCATTTTTCAAATCCTCCTTTTGAAAAACCCAGTGCTTGTACTAGGTATGCATTTCGAAACCTCAGTGCTCGTACTGGCGTGCATTTCGAAAGCCAGTGCTCGTACTGGTGTGCATTTCGAAAACCTAGTGCTCGTACTGGTGTGCATTTTTCGAAAACCCAGTGCTCGTACTGGTGTGCATTCTTCAAAAACCCAGTGCTAGTACTAGGTGTGCATTTTTCGAAAACCCAGCGCTCGTACTGGGGCATTTTTCGAAATCCAGCACTCGTGCTGGTGCATCTAGCGCTTGCGCTAGTGCTTGGCTGACTGATCAGTTAGCTATCCAGGTTCAGTCTTCGTACTAACCAAGCAACAACTCAAGTCTTAAATTCTCAATTTCAACCTTCGGGTTATCATTTTATAAAAAAAAAATCAATCTTTTTTCTCTTGCGAAGGACCCTCTTCAGGGAGAGTTCGAGGGAGCTCGTTCTTTTCGCATACAACCATCTTTCGTTCGCAAGAACCCTCTTCCAGGGAGAGTTTGAAGGGACTCGTTATCTTCACGAACAGTTTGCAAAACAACAACCGACTTTACACAAAAGAATCCTTTTTCTAGGGAGGGCTTCGACAGAAGCTCGTTTCTTTTGTGGCCCTTGTTTTATCATCTTTGGCCAACCCCTTCACAGAGGACCCTCTTCTAGGGAGAGTGTGATGGACTCGTTCCTCTGTGATACTTTCTCAACTTTGTTTTTCGGCCACCTTTCCATAAGAGAAGCCTAGAGATAGGGAGTTTTGACGAAAACTTAATTTCTCTTCGAAAGTTCCGTTTTGCAAACACCTCCTCTTTCATGGAAGAGAGGAGTATTTCCAACTTCCCATTCAGGTAAGGGCTTAAGCCTGAGTCTCTCTTTTGGGGAAAAAGAGAGGAGAATTTTGTCACGGATGTGTCGATTCGATATCAAGCGACCTTCGTCAAGAATTTTTTAGAATACGTTGCCAATTTGCTATCAAAAGTCATTGTTGATCTCAAAATTTTCATCGCACAAAGAATTATCTCAAAACTACCTTCAGTATCATTTTCAAAAGAGCAAGACTCTTGCGAAGTAAGAGCTAAATTCAAGCTTATTCTGCTGGTCAACCGAGAGGATGAAGAAAAATCTTCGATATGATCGGCAATGGAAAATTCAATGATGTTGAAAAGCCATAAGTGAACTGGTATTGATCATAGTTGTGGCGCATTCTTAAAGATTATTCTTTTGGCAGTAAGACAGTGGAAATATCCTGGGCAGTAAAAAGAACCTACCCAATCCATATATCCTCAGTCATCCGAGCTAAGCTGCAATCAAATATCCGCAAAAGGGATCTCTCAATTGTCGTCAAGATGAAGGCGAATTAAGCGAGTGGATCTCCGGGGCCAAAGAAGATTTGAAACATCTCCAAGATGACGGAGTTTGTGACGGATCCTTCCAGGGAAAGTTCGGATCACCGTCGAGATGAAGGCGGATGCGATGAACCTACCGACAAACCCTAAAAGATATTTGATTTCTGCTATCATTTAGAGATTTCAACCCAAGAACCAATCCCTGAGAAAGGAAAGAAGGATCGGAGCATCTCCAAGATGAAGGAGTTTGTGACGTACCCCTCCCTCGAAAAAGAGAGAAAAGTCAGGACATCTCCAAAATAAAGGAGGATGTAAAAGAATCCAGAAAAGATCCATGGTTTAAAAGAGTGTAAAAAGATCATCATGGGAAATGCCCAGGATATCAAACTGCCCGAAACTATCAAAGAATCATCTTTATCTATGTGAAATTCTTTATCAATGTCTTTTTGCTTAATTGCTTTTATGAAGCTAAGAATGTTTCCTCTTCTTTTCATATTAGGGAAATTGATATCCTCCTTGAGGAAACTCAACAACAACAAATTTGAATTTTAGATCTCAAATTCTATAGAGTTAGCCCAATTGAAGCTAATACTCTAGGTAGAAAGAGGTGATATCTTCACACATGAGCACAATTCAATCATTCTGAATCAACTACAATTTTTGGTCTCTTATTGGCAATATTTTCTAATTATCCCAACATGAAGTGTGAACTTGAGATCGTTTTTGACGTATCCTGACGTCATCCCTCCTTAGGACTGAAAAGTCCTTTCCTTTCGTCTGATCTGAGCGCTCTCAGATTCGCACACTTCCCTGTGCTCCCCACTGTCCCGCCATAGACAGTACCCGCTCAGGATAAGGGTTAAACCTGAACTTTTTGCAAAAGATCTGTTATTGTCAAAAGCTTTTTTCAGTCTTAGCAAAGAGGCGCTCAAGAACAACCCTTTTTCAAGCTTTAGGGACCGCCATTTTTATCCTTTTGCGAAAACCCCTCTTGGACTTGTTATGCAAAGTCTAGAGGCCCATCACAGCTTTCCTCGCTCCTCGAGGATTCTGTATCCATTCAGGCTAAGGATTAAACCTGTCACCTCGCTCCTCGAGGTGTAACCCAAAAACTTTCTGCGAGAGGTCGTCTGTTTTGTGAAAGCTGATTTTAGTCTCAGCAATGAGGCACCCAAGATCATCCCCTTTCCAAGCTTTAGGGAATCCCTTGTTTTTCTCTTCTCGCAAACCCCTTTCGGATTTGTTCGTCCAAATTCTGAAGGTCCCATCATGGTTTCTTCATCCGAGGATTCTGTGTGATCATCCCTTTCAGGTTAAGGGTTAAGCCTGAACCTCACTTCACGAGGTACCTTCCGTTCGGGTTAGGGTTAAACCTGAGTCCCATTTCCGACTAGATATCTTTTCTAGTCCCACCACGGTTTCTTCACTCAAAGATTCTGTATGGTCGTCCCTCTCAGGATAAGGGTGAAGCCTGAACCTCGCTCTGCGAGTTACCTTCCTTTCAGGTTTGGGTTAAACCTGAGCATCGTTTAGACGAGGTAATCCTTCCCATCCCATCATGGTTTTCCCCACAAAGGAATCCATGCTCTGTACATCCATCCAGGAAAGGATCATATTTTAAATTTCATCTCACAAGGCATTTCTCTCAAAATGTCCCATCGAGGTCCGTTTATATTTCCTTTCCCCCATCCAAATTATCTTGATCTATCTTCGTCCCATCCAGGTTAAGGGCTAAACCTGAGTCATTCTAAAGGGCTGATCTTGTCTCACCCATGAAACTTGATCAAAATTCTTATCTTTCACCATCCCTGGGATTTTTCACCCAAAGTCTCATCACGATTTCCTCATTTCTATCATTCAGTCGTGTCGTTGTCGAGGATTTCATCCCCCCGGGACCACTCAGGATAAGGTTTCAAGCCCGACAAGCCGTATTTTCAAAATAATTCTTCCACACCCAGCTCGGATCAGCTGACTGGGGCATTTTTCAAAATTTGGAGTGTTTCTTTGCCACTAAGCTCGGCTTTCAACCGGCTTAGTAGCAAAGAGGGGCATCTGTGAACACCCCAAATTTTTCAAAATGTTGTAAATATCCCTTTTCTGCCCTTTGTCCCCATTTTCTGGATAATTGAGTCAGTTTTAAATCTAAATCCCCTTTTGTTTCTCAAAATTTGGTTGAAATTAAATTCATTTTCCATGTCTGACTCAATTTCGGATCCGGATCCATTATCAAAATCCAAATCTGAGCTTCATTATCCAATTTTAAATTAAATTCTCAAAATTACCAAAATAATCTTTTGAAAAGCTCAGACACTTCGTCCGGTATCCGTTTGGATCCATCGAGTTGTATTTCTCGATTCGAGGTTTAAAACTCGAACATTTCCTCAAAACCTGGGTCCAAACCCCTTTTTCTGAAGAAATTTTCCCCAAGATGGCCCGAAATTCTTGAGAAAACATTTTTTTTTATTTCTTAGAAAAATACAAAAATTTAGTGTTTAAACTTTAAATCTTAGTTTTTCTATTTACAAAAATACAAAAAAAAAATGAAAAAATACAAAAAAAAAATTATTATTAGTTTTAATCCTTGTTTTCTTACAAACTTTAGGATTTTTATTCTAAAAATACAAAAAAATGGAAAAATCATGCAAAAAATCAAAAGAATTAGGAAAAACTACGTGGTTTTTTTGAAAAACCTTTAACCACCTTTTTTAGGAAAACTTGAAAAGAAAAACCACCTTTTTGAAAAAACTCCCAAAACGAGCCCCCCCTATTTGCTAAAATATCTTTTTTTTAAGGGCGCCCGTTGAAAATTTTCTTTTAGGGTTTTTTTCGAGAACCCTTCGCAAGGAGAGGTCGAAGGCCCATAGCGCCGCCTCCCTCTCCCTCTCTCAATATCTCTCAGCCCTTCAGGAAGCCTCTAGCTTCCATGGCTTCCATCAACCCTCCGATCGCTTCCATCGCCCTCCTCCTTCGTTCAGCACCAACAAACACGCATGCATCCATCTCCTGAACTCCTCCACCCTCCGATTACTGCCCTCTCACTCGGGCCATCGATCAGCAACGGAACCTTTCTCTCTGGAAGCTTCTTCTTTCCTCTATAAAGGAAGACCCGGAAGAAACGAAAGGAGGGGGGCGAATCGGTGACTCGCATGTTCTCCACGCTCCTTTTGATCATCGCTCATCAAAACGAGGCATCCTTCGCCAGAAGACGATCTCCATCATCAGCCAAGCCCACCGAACATCGTTCAATCAATCCTCAATCTCATCTCTCGGTGCCTCTTCAGCCTCTGGATTCCTATAAGTTTCACGGTGAGCTTCTTTCTTCCTTTCATTTTTTCTGAACTTCCCTGTAATTTCTTTATTTCTATGTTATTTTTGCCTTCGTTAACGCACTATAGGTGACATTGGATTGCATATAGCAAAAACCCAATCCACCTTGTGCAAAAGGAAAGGAATGCTGATATTCCGACATCATCTCTCATCTTATACATTTTTTTTTTTCAATTTTAGCCTGGTCGTTCATTTTATATTTCCTTTTTTTTTTTTGGTTTAGGCGTTTTAATTTTTTGTATCTTGATTGTCATTTTTTTTTTATGTGCATCGCCTTCATTCATTATATCTCGACATTGCACCTCCCTGCTAAGTGTCATGCTCTATAGATGTTTACTCTCCATCTTGTTCATTTCATGGTCCCCCACCAGCATACTCGGGTCGATGATGATCGGGTTCCCGAATTAGTCATGACATTCTTCTCGCTGGAATGTCCTGTTCACTTTCGTTCATGTCTGGTGACTTCAACTATGCCCCTGCATTTACATTACCTTTTGTAGAATGATTTCAGTCCCAAATTCTCTGCTTGCGATAATACCGGTATACTTTAGTGTTAGTCGTTCATACAGTGCATCTAGATTCTATTTTGTTAGATTTAATCTTCCATTTTATATATATCTTGGTCCTTACAAATATAGCCCAAGCTCAGTTGCGTATCGCATATAGCATGTAGTTCTTGCATAGATTTGTCGGCATCTCCATATGGTTCCTGGATGTATGAGTTGATGATTTGTTAAAATCGATTCACCCTATGACATTTCGGGTGTTAAGAAGGTAGGCCATCAAGAGCCTTTGGACAGAGGCGTGCCGGTGGAAGTTCTCACCATTGTGACCTCGGCCGGGGGAGCACACCTTATCTGCCATTCATGATATGAGGTCTTTTGAAGGCAATGCCATCTGAAACTCGCCACCGTTATATGAATCCCTTCTCAAGCTTTCCTGCAGGTATTGGCAGAGGATTCGTTCTGAAGCCTGTTTTTCGGGTGACTCTGTGGAATCATAAGAGGCACAAGTTTCTTGAAATATCCCACTCACTCTTCAGTGATCCAGATATCTGGTTTTCTAGAAATAGTGTGGTTTTAGTTTCAGTCCGGTCCAAGGTCTAAATCACTACAGAAGGAATATCCCGTTGTTCAAGCTTGGTCAAAGAAAGACTCAGTGATACCTCAATACATAAATTTCTGTGGTAAGCATGAGCTTGAATTTGGACACACTAACTTCCAGCGAGACCGACGCACCCAGCAGAGTCCAACTTGTCTGAATTTTGTAGTTCCAAGACAGTCACCTCGACAAAAATTTTTTTAGATGATCGCGGCAGCAGCTGATTCAGGATCAACAATCGGTGACCGTAAGTTCTGATTCAAAACTGATACGTCTTCAGTTTTCTTTTGCAGGAACAGTCTCACTATCATACCCAACATCCTCCCGTCCGTAGGCTGTTCAGCTGCTCGAGGAAGTCTGATCATCGGTGTTTATCATTTTCTGGTAAGTGACTACTACCTGGAATTCCAGTCAGCGATATATTGGTTGAAGCATGGTCTACTAAGATTTGAAATCATTTACTAAGTTTTCAAGACATTATCTGCTAAAATTTGAGATGGTTCTGACCTATCAGAATGTCAGTGGACCTGCAAATCAAATGGATAATCATATCATCTGAATGTAGATATAGAATATCTGAACGTCGCTTGGATTCTAACATATCACCATTATTTTGGGATAAATGCCCCTCTCACTGATAGTCATATTATCGAATTAGTCTGATGCCTAAATGATGGGACATTAAGTTTTTGATCAGATGTTATCCTTCTATCCGCCACGTAGTCACAACTGATAGACCTTCCAAATGCTAAAATTGAACAACATACATTGCTTGTTTAAAGATGGTAAGTGAGTTAGTATGGTCTGTGTTAACAGGTTGAATAGTAGAAGGTATTAGTGATCTAGTGCCAATACTAACTAAACGGTCCATGCTTAGTAGTCATGTCGATATGTATTAATAGTTAAATATCAGCAAGTGTGAATCTTTATTAGCAGTCAATATCACTATGCTGTCAGCCTTGTTAGTCTTCTGTGGGGGTAATAGAAATCATGGACATTAATGATGCTTGTGGAACCAATGAATAGCAGCATGTCGGATTTGTATCGATTGAGCTCCCCTTGAATTGGAAGGATCGAACCTGTGAATCTTCGCATTACTGGAACTAGTCAGATTTTCTCTACCTGTTCAGGCGTGAACCAACAAGCCATGATTTCCCGAATCGGATTCCCTCCATTGATCGATAGTACCCTGCTGACTTGTTGCTATTTAGGATCTAATATCCCTTTGATGTTGCCCAATAGCCTGGTATCCTTTAAGAATCTGGCTATGAATTCCAAAGTAACTAGATACCACCACCATTCGAGGCCCAAAACTATTCAATATAAAGTGTTATCCCAGTGACAAATAATATCATCATAGAATAATCTTCATTTTATGATAACAATATTGCCACCATTTCTAACGAAATATCTGGCCACATATGTATCTGCACAATCACCATTTTCTTGTTGCTGCTATTCCAACCATTGTCACACTGTATCCCTGTTAGCTGCACTGTTGTACATCACTATTGTCATACGTTGCTTATAGCAGCATCTCTTACCCATCATATTTGCAGTTTCCAACTTCCCGCTTCCAGTCAACATCATCCCCTGCATATTAATGTTATCACTGTAGTTGCATAGCCAGCATCTCATCATCCTTCAGCCCATAGAAGCACTCCCTCACTTAGCCTAAACCGACCTCCTTCTACTTACCAGCCATATACTTGCCCTATTTTCTGCAAATGCAACTATACCAGCACTCACTCTCTCCCTATATATATAAATATACCTATATATATGTATATATGTGGGTACATATGTGTATAGATATATGTATATACTTATATACGTATATGTGTTGTCTTCACACGTACATCTTTATGCATGGTTACACAGATTCACCCTTATATGTATATACTTAGTCCCACGCATCTCACATGCACTCTTCCTTTAGATATATGAGTATTCACCATCTTGTATAGGAAGTATTGTTTTCTTTCCATATGTATTTTTTCTTTTTTTTATTATGCTAACTCGGTTTTGCAAGGAATATGTGGAGAATATCATTTCTTGGGTTTGTAAATTCAAATTTTTTTTTTTTAAGTTAGGATTTAATGAGAATTTACATTTCCTGTTTTATAGAATGAATGAGCATTGTAAATATCATGAGTTATTTGTTTTTCATGCATTTTTGCCTTTATTTCCCAAAATCTCACATTGGTGAAACACGAATGGCACGAGCACCATTTCGTAAGAGGTAAATCAATCCTAAGTGGATGATCCACATCAATGGCCATAGTCAGGGTGTGGACAAAACTTAGGATTTTTATCTTTTACAAAATAACACCGGATCCACACTGGATCCACTTTTCAAATTTCATCATATTTTCCTTAAATATTTTCTTCTTTTATCAGAATTTAATTTAAAATCAACTCAAAATACATACCAATGGCCATAGTCAGGGTATGTTGAGAGTTAATTTCATTTTAAATTCTATAAAAGCACCAAATGTGTTTTATTCTTTACCTGAATTTAAATATAGATTATTATATAATACATTCAATGACCATAGTCAAGGATGTATTATATCCTCAATCTTATTTTAATTCATCCAAAGAATGAAATAGCTTTTTAAAATCCAAATTCAAAATTCTTTTTAAATCATTCATCATTTAGGATAGAACTGCATCATATTTCAAAATTACTTTTTCAAAACTCCAAGTGATGTAAATATCTTCTTCAATCAAATCTTCAAATTTTGTTCATCTTTTTTTTTTTTTTCAATTCTATTTCATTTTCCATCTCAGAGTCTAATTTAACTTTGAGATTTCAAATTCATTTCATGTTCAAAATTTCCAATTCAAATTCATTTTCAAAGTTCAATTTTACTTTAAAATTTCAAGATTCATTTTCAAAAGACTCCAATCAAACTCAAAGTTCAATCTAACTTTGAGATTCTTGATTCATCTCAAGCTTCAAATCCCAGGTCTAAATTGACTTTGGGATTCATCTGTATATTCAAAATTCAATGTCTAAAATCCCTTTTCCCAAACTCAAATCAGACTTAGAAATTCTTGAATTAAATTCCAAGTCTATTTTTTCTAAAAAATTCAGCACTCATATTGGATCTCAGACTTCAGATCCAATTTCTCTTTAGGATCCAGAGTCCAATTTCACTTTTGGATCTCAGACTCCAGATCCAATCCCTCTTTAGGATCCAGAGTCCAATTTCACTTTTGGATCTCAGACTCCAGATCCAACTCCCAATTAGGATCCAGAATCCAATTCTATTTTGGATCTCAAGCTTTTAGATCCAAAAATCCATCTTAGGATCCAGAATTCAATCACACTTTGGATCTCAGACTTCAGATCCGAATCTATTTCAGGATCCGAAACCCAATCCCCATTCCCAATTCCAGGTTTCAAACCCAATTCCATTTTTCAGATCTCACCTGAACTCCCTAAATCAATTTCTATTCTTAAATACCATTTGGATCCCTCAGATCTATTCTAGATTTCAAACTTCAAAATCTAAATTTAAATTCATCTCAAGCATTTCATTTTCCTTTCCTAAAATTCAAATTCAGATTCAAAATCCATTTTTTTAAAACTTTGAAACTTCATCTCCTTCTATTTTCAAAGCTTCAAGTCGTTTCCTCCTCATTTATTTTCTTCCAAAAATTATGATCTACTTCTCTGATCCATCTCAAGTGCTAAGTGAGATTTAAACATTTCTTCACTCCCGTACCAAGTTCATCTCAGAATACTTGGAAATTTCTAAAACCTTCTTTTCAAAAGAGCATAACATTCTTGCATTGCACAATCATGATTCTTTGTGCATTTAAAGTTAGAATAAATCCTTAGATTATGTTTAGGCAAAGCAAAAGGCATAGACTCGATCCTTGGGTCGATTACCCCTGGTAAAGGCGCCAGGAACGGTCGAACCTCGTATCGACGAGCGAATCCCGTCTCCCCATTTTTCCCGCAAATTTTTGAAATGGAGGCGAGTTAAATTTCTAAATGTTTTCAAATTAAGGTCAAGTGAGACCGCGCAAAACAGTTCCCCTCTCTCTTTCTTTCTTTCTTTTCACTTCTCTCTTTCTTTTCTTTTCATCCTTCTCCCTTCAAAAGGGAGGAGAATAGAGGTTAGAAAAGGAAAAGAGAAGGAAAAGAGAGAAATCATAAAGAGAGGAAAAATTTTGCGATGATCACACTAATCCCTTTTATTCATTTAGAATTTCATAAATTTCACGGGTTTTACATCCTTCCCCTCTAAAAAGAAATTTCGTCCGCGAAATTTGTAATACTAATCAATCAAACAATTGTGGGTATTTGTCCTTCATTGCTGCTTCTGGTTCCCACGTGCATTCTTCTAAGCCATGATGTCTCCATCTCACTTTGACTAATGGGATGATCTTATTTCGTATCACCCGTTCACTGCGATCCACGATTTCAATCGGTCTCTCTTCCACGGTCAGATCTTCTTGCACACTAATGTCCTCGAACTGAATCACGTGTGACGGATCTTGAATGTATTTTCTCAACATTGATACGTGAAATACATTATGAATCTTGGCAAGTTGAGATGGTAACTCAACTCGATAAGCAGTTTCGTCGATCCGCTCCAATATCGGGAAAGGTCCGACATATCTAGGACTCAACTTTCCCTTCTTTCCGAATCTGAAAACGCTCTTGGTCGGCGATACCTTGACAAACACTGCATCTCCCACTTCGAAGCTAAGCTCTCTGCATCGCTGATCTGCATAGCTTTTCTGTCGACTCTGTGCTGCTCTAAGTCGATCTCGTATCTTCTGTATTTGTTCAGTGTAATGTTGAAGTACCATTGGTGACTCAACTGTTCTTTCGCCAACTTCATCCCAATATACTGGTGACCTACAAGGCCGCCCATACAGTGCTTCGAAGGGTGCCATGCTAATACTTGCATGGTAGCTATTATTGTAGGCGAACTCTGCTAGTACCACGTGAGCATCTCATTCGCCTTTCCAATCCAACATACAGGCACGTAACATGTCTTCTAGTGTCTGTATGGTCCTTTCTGACTGTCCGTCGGTTTCTGGATGAAAAGCAGTGCTGAACTTCAACTTAGTTCCCAATGCCTTTTGTAACTGCCCCCACAGTCGTGAGGTAAACCGAGGGTCTCTATCAGATATGATCGAGACAGGCACCCCATGTAGTCGTACTATCTCCTGGATATACAGGTCGGTCAAGCTCTCAAGTGACTGATTCTTCCTCATCGGTAGGAAATGTGCTAACTTAGTGAGTCGGTCAACCACTACCCAAATAGAGTCATGGTTCTTTCGGGTTCGCGGTAACCCCATCACAAAATCCATCGTGATATGTTCCCATTTCCATTGAGGAATTTCCATCAGCTGCATCGTTCCTCCTGGCCTTTGATGCTCGATTTTGATTTGTTGACTTGTCAAGCATTTTGCGACGTATCTAGAATGATAGCAAGAATTAGCATAATCCCGATCTTATATCATAGAAAGAACAACCTAATTAGAACACATAATTTTTTCTCGTGAATTGGTTACCTTGCAACATCGCGCTTCATACCATTCCACCAGTACCAGTATTGAAGATCTTTGAACATCTTGGTACTGCCCGGGTGAATGGTATACTTGCTCTTATGTGCCTCTCCCAATAACTCTTCTCTGGTCTCTGGATCACTCGGTACCCATAGTCGATCTTTAAACCATATACTTCCATCCTCCTTGCGCTGGAAAGCAGTGTCTTCTTGCAACGCCAATGCCTCCATCTTTCCGTACTACGAGTCTTCTTTTTGCTTAATCATGATCCGCTCTCGTAGTTCTGATCGTACAGTCAGGCTAGACAGCCTAAGTATGCCTTGATCATCTGAGAAAGGTCTCCATTCTGTGAACTCAGAAATCATCTTCCATCCAAGATTTACCAGGCTAGAAAGATTTCTCCCAGCCTTACGACTAAGGGCATCAGCAACAACATTTGCTTTCCCTGGATGGTACGAGATTGTAAATTCGTAGTCCTTGATGAACTCGAGCCACCTTCTTTGTCGCATATTAAGTTCCTTCTGAGAAAATAGATACTTCAAGCTCTTGTGATCAGTGAAGACTTCGAACTGCTCTCCATATAGATAATGTCTCCAAACCTTCAAAGCAAAAACCACGGCCGCCAACTCCAGGTCGTGAGTGGGGTAGTTCCTCTCATGAATCTTCAGTTGTCGTGATGCATAGGCAATGACTTTGCCATGCTGCATCAGTACACACCCCAGTCCAGTACCAGAAGCGTCCGTGTACACCACGAATCCTCCGCTTCCAGACGGTAAGGCTAACACTGGAGCTGTGGTAAGCTTAGCTTTAAGGGTTTGAAAACTTTCTTCACTTTTATCATTCCATTCAAACTTTACCCCTTTTCGTAGAAGCTTTGTCATTGGCATAGCAATTCGAGAGAAGTCTTGGATGAATCGCCTATAGTAGCCAGCTAATCCTAGGAAGCTTCGGATTTTGCTGACATTCTTTGGTTGTGACCAATTCATCACAGCTTCAACTTTGGTAGGATCTACTGAAACTCCATCTTTCGAGATCACATGTCCAAGGAACATGACTTCTTCAAGCCAGAATTCGCATTTCGAGAACTTTGCGTATAATTGATGTGTCCGGAGGGTTTCTAAAACGATTTTTAGATGTTCTTTGTGTTCCTCCACATTTTCCGAGTATATCAGTATGTCATCAATGAAGATGATGACAAAGGAGTCTAAGTATGGCCTGAATACCCGATTCATCAGGTCCATGAATGCCGCTGGGGCATTAGTGAGTCCAAATGGCATTACCACAAACTCAAAATGCCCATATCTGGTTCGAAATGCTGACTTTGGGATATCTTCATCTTTTATTCTCAACTGGTGATAACCTGACCTCAAATCAATCTTAGAAAAGACTTTTGCTCTTTTCAATTGATCAAATAGGTCCTCGATACGTGGTAGAGGATATTTGTTCTTCACAGTTGCTTGGTTCAACATTCTATAGTCTATGCATAGTCTCATAGACCCGTCCTTCTTTTTCACGAATAGGACCGGTGCTCCCCATGGAGACGTACTCGGTCGTACAAAACCACGCTCCATCAGTTCTTGCAACTGCTTCTTCAGTTCTTCTAACTCTGCTGGTGCCATCCGATAAGGTGCTCTTGATATTGGCTTTGTACCTGGCATTAGTTCGATCCCGAACTCGACTTCCCGCTGAGGAGGAAGTTCAGGAAGTTCTTCTGGAAATACATCGGCAAAATCGCGAACGATTTCCAAATCCTCAAGCGGAGTTAGTTTTGTTTCACCTCCGATCATACTAACTAGGAAAGCCATATCTCCCCGACGCAGATACTTTTGGGCTTTGAGGGTCGAAATAACCCTTTTCTTGATTTCAGGCTTTGCTAATCGGAATTCCACTTCCAGCATATCCGGTCGAGACAGAATTACTTTTCCTTCTCTACAGAGGACTCTAGCATAGTGCTCAAAGAGCCAATCCATACCCAGTATGACATCGTATTCGGTCATATCAAGTATGATTAGGTTGGCAGGTAAGTTGTGTTCTCCTAAAATAACTTTTACTTCTGGCATATAGTTCACACAAACTTCATTGAATCCTATAGGGTTATACACTACTAGTTCTTGATTCAATGATTCTGTGGGGATTCTAAGTTGTTTTGCAAAATATAATGAAATGAAGGAATGAGAAGCTCCACAGTCAAATAAGACAAGAGCAGCTTGACCCGAAACAAGTACGGTACCTTGCACAAGGTCCCCCTTCTCCAGTTGGTCAACTGTAGTAGCATACACACGTCCTGTCATGCGTTGTGGGGCCGCCTGAGGCAGTGGTGGTGCACGATGTTGTTGTGGCTGTTGTCCTCCAATGCCGCGCCGTGCATCATCGGCCAGCTTCTTCCGACACTTCTTAATGTAGTGCCCCATCTTTCCACAGTAGAGACATCCTCCTGTCTCACGGGGACATTGTTGTCCGGGGTGAAAACGGCTGCACTTCTGACACCTTTGATTTTGTCCTGGCATGTGTCGGGTACCTCCGTCATGCCTTGGTTTCTTGGTTTGATGGTTAAAATGTTTTCCACCAAAGCTCTTCTTGAACTCGGGTTTCTGAACCCCGATTTTGTTCTTTTGCGACTTTTGTCCCTCCTTCCAGTCGTCATCAAGGAGAGTCGCCACCTGTATGTCCGAGACAGACAGGAACAATCTAAGGGTTAACGGTACCTTGTAAACTTTGATGCAACTTATAGCATGAAAAGAAATGATCTTTTACCTGGATAGCCTCATCGAGGTTCTTGGGCCCTCCAGTGTACAGACGGTTCCTCAAACCCGCATTCAAGCCTCGAGCAAATTTCATTGCTCGATCCTCATCCGATGTATATACGTTTGTACAATATCGTTCCAAACTGTGAAACTTAGTGATGTACTCGGCGAGGGACATCTCACCCTGCTGTAGGTCCAAGAACTCCTGCATCTTCTTTGCCCTCTCGTGCTTCGGAAAGTAGGCAGCGTTAAAAACCTCTATGAACTCCGTCCAAGATACAGGACCATCCTGGAACTTGACCGCCCTGGTGGTTTCCCACCACTTTTTAGCATGATCCTTGAGACGATAAGTCCCAAAGTCCACCCGATGCTCCTCGGGCACCTCCAGTACATGAAAGATACGTTCAATCTCCCGGATCCAACTTTCAGCAGCTTCAGGATCCGTCTTTCCGGAGAAGGCAGGAGGATCCATGTCCATGAATTTCTTGTAGGACATAGTCCCACCGTTTGTACTCTTCTCATGGGCCACATGTTGTAGATTGTCGTCCATCTGCTGCATTGTCGTAGCTTGCTGGCCTACTACTTCGGCCAGGTTATGTAGAGTTTCAATAATATTGTTGCAACGATTTGCCCACGCCATCTATTTGAGCAAATAAAATTCATTATAACCTGAGTTATGATTTTTGTGAATTAATCGTACACACTCATATGTTTCTTGTTTCTACATTACAAAACAACTTTTCTACATACTTACAGAGTCATCGCGGTCGCTAGAAGAGCCAAGATCTCAAATTATTCAGTCCTGCTCTGATACCAAAGCTCTAACGCCCCAACTTTTTATAGTAAAAATTTTGGAGTAAATTTTTTTTTTTAAATAGCGGAAGTGCGTAAAATACAAGTCGGGCGCATTACAGGGTAAAACAGAGAAGTACTAAACATACCATTCATTAATTGAACCATTAATGTCATTAATTTCATCCCATAACAGAATTGTAAATCTACTAATCAAAGTTCAAACATAAAATACTGAATAAATGAGATCTCTTGGCTTTATCCAAAACGACACCCCGATGCTCCAATTAGTTGCTACCTGAAAAACATTTAAAGCAGAAGGGTCAGACTCCCATGTCTGCGTAAGAAGCATTATATTTATATGTGGTGCTCAGTGACCTGTGTACAAATATGTGCAAGTACTGCAGATATAACTAGCATGAAAGTTTATAACATTCTAAGAAGATGATTATGCTTTCTAATTCATGATACAGTGCAAAGGATGACTAAACTAGAGGTATATTTATCCACATTAATACAAGCTGTAGATTCCACAAGTTTTACTAAAGTCAACTCAACAGAATGTAATTCTTCACAGATAAGTTTCTAGTCAACTTAAATTATTTAATGCTTATCTTACTCTTACTCTGTGGGTACGCACAGGCATAGACCTCGTAGCGGACCGAGACCATACGGGAGTCTATTATTTAATAACCCGTATGACTAGCCGTACGAATATCCAAAGGGGACGGTCAGTGACCGAGAGAGAACTCCCCAGTGGCTAGAACAAAAATTAGGATGCACCCTGTACTTCTGCAGAAGACTTGGATCTACCACCTAGGACATACTGGTAGACGTGGTCCCCTAACTTCGTGGACTGGGGACCGGGTGAGACGCCTAGCTCTCACAAGAACAAGAATGTCCACGAAGCTTGTACCACCTACCCTCTCCAAGGTAGACCATGGGTCCAGTAACATACACCATCTTTCAGGTGTACCTAGAGCCCTGGGAAACCAGTAACATATACCATTTTCAGGTATACCTAGAATCCAACATATTTAATTTATATGTGTATAAATTTTCATTCTTGCTTGTTTGGATCCAGTAACATACATCTTCTTTCAGATGTACCCAGAACCCTGGGAAACCAGTAACATATACCATCTTTCAGGTATACCCAGAATCCCATATTTAATGTTATTTATTCTTATATGTAAGTCTTTGCACCACAGGGGACTTTCACAACCCCAATTCGTACTCAAGTTGATCTTAGTATATGCACATTACCCATCGAATGCCTCAAAGGCACCGACCACAATTTCTCATAATTCTGGTTCAACTTTGTGTCGAGTACTTAAACATTCGGCATTTTCAGTTTTGTTTATGAACTCGAGTGTACGTTTCGTACCCCCACTGGTTATGCCGCAACATGGCAATATCCAACTTTATCATGTGTGTTTCATGTATTGGACATAATCTTTAAGTCCATATGTGAATCACTTATTTAGTTTACCATCAAAACTATTTTTTTCATAGATATTTCAGTTGCATTTCACCTAAAAAGTCTTTAGAAAACTTTTCTAAAAGAACCCTTCATGAAAATCCTTTTAGAAAACTCTTTACTCAAATTTTCATGTTTATTAGTCGACCAATAGGCTCACCGGTCGACCAACCCTTTTGGCTTCAAATCTTCTAAGCAAAACGTTATTATTTTTTTTTTTGTAAAATTAGTCGACCGAAGAATTTATCAGTCGACCGGACAGAATGCTTGTTTTCTGGAAAAGTTTAGCAGCAGTCGACTGAAGGGTTTATCAGTCGACTGATCATAAAATTAGTCGACCGAAAGTTTTATCAGTCGACCGGACAGAATGTTCATTTTTTTTTAAATTTTAGCAGCAGTCGACTGAGGGGTTTATCAGTCGACTAAACAGAATATCAATTTTCTGAAAATTTTAGCATTAGTCGACTGAAGGTTTTATCAGTCGACTGAAGGTTTTATCAGTCGACTGATCAGAATATCTGTTTTCTGGAAAAAATTTAGCATCAGTCGACTGAAGGTTTTATCAGTCGACTGATCAGAATGTCTATTTTCTGGAAAAAATTTAGCATCAGTCGACTGAAGGTTTTATCAGTCGACTGATCAAAATGTCTATTTTCTGGAAAAATTTTAGCATCAGTCGACTGAAGGTTTTATCAGTCGACTGAACAGAATGTCTGTTTTCTGGAAATTTCTGCAGCAGTCGACTGAAGGTTTTTTTATCAGTCGACTGAACATATTATCAGTCGACTAACTATTGTCTCAGTCGACTAATTTTGCTGTTTTTCTGTAACTTTTTAAAAGGGCGTATCTTTTTATTTTTCAAACATTTTGATCATTCTAAATAGACTATTTTGCCACCCCTTTCATCCTCAATGTATGAAATCTTTCAACTATAAATGAGTGCATTCCACACTCAAAAACATCGAATCCAATCGAATTACCCAATAGGAATGATATATCTTTATTTTACCATAATGTGAAATAGCAATCACGTATACATAACTTCAGACTTGATTAAAACCATTCAATCTACAAAGTAGGAAAGGTGTATTGAACAAGAAAATACAACCAAACAATAATTTCATGAATAATAGTCCAAGATACTTAAGGTTCCACGCCATTTGCCTACTTTATTTTTGTTTTGATCTTGAATCCGTCATGGCTAACACCCACACCAAAATATATGCATTTTTCTACACAGATTCGAACTGTAGGTTTTGATATGAGTACTACATATTACCAGGCACACACATAGGAATAAAATGCCCTTACAAAGAACATCACAATGCCCCAACGTTGGCCAAGGGTGAGAACCATTGGCTGAACCACTACATATTGACCTATTGGCCAATAGGTGTTTCAACTCATGCCACCTGGGTCTCAAGGCCCTAAACATGCCTACATATAGATGGTGCTTGTCACGTAACCTCTATGTTATTGCAACATAGATGTGCAACAAGGCATCAAGCACTTACATACAAATAACAATGCTCCTTACCTCTTTGGAGTCTCACGACGGCAAGGCTGCAACCCCTTCTCTTCGTTAGAGCGGCACCCCTCGTCGATAATGAATATTCACGCGTTCAGCAAGGGAGGTCCACACCGTCCACCAATGGAGGTCGACCACCACCGTGAGAGAGAGAGAGAGATAGAAAATCGTGTTTCACGATTTTTAAAAGAAAAACTTCTTGATTTGTCTCCTCTTTCTTAGGTGGAGTTTCAAAACTCAACCCTAAAAAAAATCTCCTCCAAATCCCACGATTTTTGTTGGGATAGCATCTCTTCCGATTTTGCCCTTTACTCCATGTGTCATTTTTTTCAACTTCCACTCTCTTTTTTCCTTATTGTGGTACCCCTCATCCCCTGATGCATGGGATTCCCCTCTATTTTTGGTAAGGTGAGAGGAGTTGCTCACGTTTTTGGTGGAGAAAGACCAAAAAGGTAGGGTTTAATTTGAGCCCACGTTTTTACCCTTTTCACCAATGGTAAAAATCATCACTTTCTTGAAAAAAAATAATTTGTGCACAGGGGGTTTTGAACTTGGGTGGTGGCCCTACAACCCTATGTGTCCTACCATAACTCCACTTCACCACTTATTGTTTACTTTTGCGAAAATATTCTTTTTATGTCATATCGGGACGTTTTTCCTTGTTGATGGATTTCTTCCATTTCAAGTGGATTTTTCACCCATTGGTTTTAAACTTGCACTTGCTTACTTTAAATGTGCTTCGGATCTCATGCTATTATCCCGAAACCATCGGGTTTCCTTACTTGGACTCGTAAACCGGGTCGGATCATCGGATCTCGCTAAGATCCGGATCCAAAACCACTTGTGAGAGTTTGTTCTCGGTTTCGTTCTAGAAACCACAAGTCATAAAATTTGTACTGTCTAACTTAAAATCTTACTATTTCACATAACTGATCCCTTTTATTCATTTAGAATTTCATAAATTTCACGGGTTTTACACATGCACTATCTTTGATCATGAGCAACTTCTCGCAACCCCTGAGGGGACTGATTTCTACATCTCCATCAAAGAGCTTCATAGAACTGACAGAACGAGCCGAGTTGCTCGGGCTAAGCATGGAAATGGAGTTTATGAAGGCTTCATCTTTACACAAGGTAACAATCAGAGTGAGCAGAAGAAGAAGGCTCACTTCACTCTTTCTGCCAATGATAGCAAAAGCAACAAGAAAAATCATGATCACTATTCAGAGGGATCCAAGGGCCAAAAAGGAAAGTTCTCCAACAATGATAGGCCTCTTCAATCTAGTCCTCAGCATAAAGAGAAAGATCAAGAAAAGCCAAAATGCAAGGATTGGAGTACGGATCGAAAGTTCACCCCTCTGGACCAAACACTAGAGAGTGTTCTGGAATACATGCTTGCAAAAGATATGATCCGTTTACCTAAAGCAGCTGATCCCGCAACAATCATGGGCAGATTCAAAGGAAAATTTTGCAAATTTCATCGGGCAGTGGGACATGACACTGAGAATTGTTTCGTCCTGAAGAATATCATTCAAGATTGCATCGACAAGAATATCCTTATTGAAGATGAGGAAGATACCAGTCGACCATCCTGAGCAAGTTTTCTAAAAATTGACAATGTCGAGACTATGTCACTTTCATCATTTTGTCATTTTGAAGGGACAATGTAGTCCCAGTTCTTCTACCAATTTGTTATTTCCTTCTTCAATGCATTAATAAATTTGTCAATCTTTCTTATGGCCTGGCGTCATTTTTTATATTCTTCATTTGCAAATGTTTAAATGTCTTCTTATAAGGGGTAACCTTTTTCAAAGTGCCTCTCTGATCAACCAAGAAGCTCATTGTCAGTTTTTACCTCGCTATCCTCAGAGAATTCTCATCAAATATCAACTACTTATCCTTTCATCCAAACTCTCACTCCCCAGTTATACTGGGGCATTATTTTGAAAATTGGCTTCAAAACTTTCTGTATGCAGGCAGGATCAAACAAATCTCTCATTTTGCACACATGTGCACCCATCTACATTCATTTGCATTTGCATGCATTCATTCGCATTCATCTGCATTCATCTACATCAATTTGCATTGAACTCCCCATTCAGGATAAGGGATAAATCCTAAGGCCCCGACAGTCGCCCAAGTTGTCGTAAGGGTGAAGACTGAAAATTTTCCATCAAAATCCATTAGTAATTCTTCAGAATCCAATGTTCGTGCTGGTAAACTTTCAAAATCCAGTGTTCGTGCTGGTAAACTTTCAAAACCCAGTACTCGTACTGGTAATCATTTAAAACCCAGTGCTCGTACTGGTAACCATTTAAAATCCAGTGCTCGTACTGGTAATCTTTAAAAATTCAGTGCTCGTACTGGTACTCTTCCAAAATTTGATGCTCGTGCTAGTTGAACTAGTCCCAAATGTCATCTTTATACTTATCAACTTTTCTTTCCTTTAAATGTCTAGAATTAGTCTAGAAGAGTCGAGTTCTGATTCGAATCTTCTTCCAAATTCAATTCAGAATTGGTCTAGAAAATTCAAGTTCCGACTTGAATTTTCTTACAAATCCAATTCGTATAATTTTCTTTCCTCTAGATTCTAGAATTGGTCTAGAAGAGTCGAGTTCCGATTCCAATGTTCTTCCAAATCCAATTCAGAATTGGTCTAGAAAATCCAAGTTTCGACTTGAATTTTCTTACAAATCCAATTCGTATAATTTTCTTTCCTCTAGATTCTAGAATTGGTCTAGAAGAGTCGAGTTCCGATTCGAATCTTCTTCCAAATCCAATTCAGAATTGGTCTAGAAAATCCAAGTTCCGACTTGAATTTTCTTACAAATCCAATTCGTATAATTTTCTTTCCTCTAGATTCTAGAATTGGTCTAGAAGAGTCGAGTTCCGATTCGAATCTTCTTCCAAATCCAATTCAGAATTGGTCTAGAAAATCCAAGTTCCGACTTGAATTTTCTTACAAATCCAATTCGTATAATTTTCTTTCCTCTAGATTCTAGAATTGGTCTAGAAGAGTCGAGTTCCGATTCGAATCTTCTTCCAAATCCAATTCAGAATTGGTCTAGAAAATCCAAGTTCCGACTTGAATTTTCTTACAAATCCAATTCGTATAATTTTCTTTCCTCTAGATTCTAGAATTGGTCTAGAAGAGTCGAGTTCCGATTTGAATCTTCTTCCAAATCCAATTCAGAATTGGTCTAGAAAAATCAAAGTTCCGACTTGAATTTTCTTACAAATCCAATTCGTATAATCTTCTTTCCTCTAGATTCTAGAATTGGTCTAGAAGAGTCGAGTTCCGATTCGAATTTTCTTCCAAATCCAATTCAGAATTGGTCTAGAAAATCAGAGTTCCGACTCGAATTTTCTTTCAAATCCAATTCGCTTAGCTTTCCTTTATAAGTTTGAACTTCTACTCAAACTATCCTGCGAGTTGGTCTAGAAGATCCGAGTTCCGACTCGAATTGTCTTTCAAAATCCAATTCATCTAGTTTTCCTTGAAGAATTGAATTCCGATTCGAATCTTCCCTCAAAAACCCAGTTTAGCACCTGGTCCATTCAAAGCTCACAAGTTGGAATCATTCCTTCTTAAGCTATGATCCTTAGGTTGAATTCCTATGGAATTGATAGTTCGTAGGTCGAACCCCTGCGGAACCAATGTCGTTCTTAGGCTGAATCCCTATTGAACCCATGTCGTTCCCAGTGAACCAATGCCGTTCTCAATTGAACCAATGTCGTTCTTAGGCTGAATCCCTATAGAACCCATGTCATTCTCAGTAAACCAATTCACAATTTCGACCTTCGGGTCAATCAATTTTCAATTTTCAATTATCAATTTCCAAATTTCTAATTTCTAATTTCTAATTTCCAATTTCCAATTTCAAATATCAAAATTCAAAATTCTAATTTCCAAAATTTGACCCTTTTGAGTCACCCAATACCCAATTTCAATTATTTTCTCTTGTGAGAGACCCTTTTTATAGGGAGAGTTCGAGGGAGCTCGCTCTTTTCGCATGCTATCCAATTCGTTCACTTAGCCCCTTTTCAGGGAGAGTTTGAAGGGACTCGTGTCTTTGTGAACAGTTTGCAAAACAAAATTCCAAATTTCATACAAGGAACCATTTTTATAGGGAGAGACTCGACGGAGACTTGCTTTCCTTGTGGCCCCATAATTTCAGACTAGGCCATTTCATCATGAAGGACCCTCTTTTCAGGGAGAGTGTGATGAACTCGTTCCTTTATGACCAATTTACCAACCTCACCAATTCCGGCCCCCTTTCCATAAGAGAAGCCTAATGTTAGGAAGTTTTGACGAAAGCTTAATTTCTCTTCGAAAGTTCGTTTTGCAAACACCTCCTCTTCAGGGAAGAGAGGAGTAATTCCCAATTCTAATTTCTAAATCTTCTCCTTTGGGGAAAGGAGAAGAGAATTTCTGTCATGGATGTGTTGCGTTGTACTTCAAATGCTCGCTTTCACAAAAGGATTTCAAGAAAATTTTGCCAATTTGTCATTAAATATTTGTTGATTTCAAAAATCTTTATTGCACAAAATTATTACTTCAGAATACCTCCACTATTACTTCTAAAAGGGCAATGCTTTCATGAAAAAGGATTCAAAGTTCAAAATCTTTTTATTGGCAAACCAAAAGGATGAAGAATAAATCCGCGATATGGCCAGCAAAGAGAATTCAATGTTGTTGCAAAGCCATGAGTGATTGATATTGATCGCAGTCAATGGCACATTTTTAAAGACCATTCTTGAAAAATAAAGCAGTCGAAATATCCTGGGTGATACAGAAAAATCCACTCAATTTTCATATCTCCTCAATCACCTAAGCTGCAATTAAATATCTGCAAAAGGGATCTCTCAATTGTCGTCAAGATGAAGGCGAATTAAGCGAGTCGACCCCCGAGGCCAAAGAAGATTTGGATCATCTCCAAGATGACGAAGTTTGTGACGGATCCTTCCAGGGAAAGTTCATATCACCGTCGAGATGAAGGCGAGTGCGATGAGCCTATCGACAAACTCTAAAAGATATTTGATTTTAGCTATCATCAAGAGATTCCCAACCAATAAGCCAATAACTATCAAGATAATCCCTGAGAGAAAAGAAGGATCGGAACATCTCTGAGATGAAGGAGTTTGTGACGTACCCTTCCCAAGAAAAAAAGAGAGAAAAGTCAGGACATCTCCAAAATGAAGGATGATGTAATTCCCGAAAAATCCAAGAGAGCTCCAATCTGCTAAAAAGAGAGAGAAAGATCATCATGAGAAAAGAATCCCAGGATATCAGACTTCCAAATCTATCAAGAATCTTCTTTAATTTTGTGAAATTCTTTTATCAATATTCTTTCACCAATAGCTCTCGCAATATCAAGAATACTTTCTTTTCCGTCCATATCAAGGAAATTGATAGCTTCCTTGAAAGAAAGTCAATCGCAAGCAATTTGAATTTAAATCTTGATTCTACGGAGTTAAGCTCAGTCTGAGGTAATACTTCAGGTAGAAAAGAAGGAATACTTTCAAAACAATGTGCATCATTTTCAATCAACAACAATTTTCAACATTTTGACAATATTTTCTAGCTATTCTGGCATGAAGCGAGAGCTTGAGGTCCATCTTTGGCGCATCCTGACACCATCCCTTTTAGGACTTGATTACGGGAGTTTTCAAGATTCATTCCCTTCTTTGGTATAATCTGAGCGCACGGGCTCTCAGATTCGCACACTTCCCTGTGTCCCCACTGTCCCACCATAGACAGTCCAATTTCGGCTTGAGGTTAAGCCACCAATTTCAGCAAAAGGCAATTTCAAAAGTTAATTAGTCTCAGCAATGAGGCGCCCAAAATCAATCCCTTTTCAAACTTTAGGGACCCCAATTTCCTTCCTTTTGCAAAACCCCTATCGGATTCATTGTGCGGAAATCCGAAGGTTCCATCACGGTCTCTTCTTTCGAGGATGCCGTCCATTTTCTGCCCGATCAGGTTAAGGGTACAAACCTGAGCCTCCTTTGATGAGGTATTCCATTTTTTTGCCCAATCAGGTTAAGGGTACAAACCTGAGCCTCCTTTGAGGAGGTATTCCATTTTTTGCCCGATCAGGATAAGGGTACAAACCTGAGCCTCCTTTGATGAGGTATTTCATTTTCCGCCCAATCAGGTTAAGGGTATAAACCTGGGCCTCCTTTGATGAGGTATTTCATTTTCCACCCAATCAGGTCAAGGGTACAAACCTGAGCCTCCTTTGATGAGGTATTCCATTTTCAACCCGGTCAGGTTAAGGGTTAAGCCTGAGCTTCGTTCCATACGAGGTATTTCCCGTCCCATCCAGGTTAAGGGCAAAACCTGAATCTTACTTTCTTTTGAAATAAAATTTTATCCTTATTCTCCATTTCATATCTACCATCATCACTTGGATTAATTCTTTCATACTCAGTCAGATTTATCTAACTGGTGCATTTTTATAATCCAAATTTGGTGTGTTTTCTTTGCCACTAAGCTCGGCTTACAACCGGCTTAGTAGCAAAGAGGGGCATCTGTAAACACCCCAAATTTTCACCCTCATCCAGTACTTACATTTCATGTGTCATTGCATATCATTGCATGCATTCGGCATACCATTTCATTGCATTGCATAGCATCGCATGTCATCTTATCTCATTTTCGAGATTCAGCACTCCTGTTTTCAAAACATTCAATCCAGATTTGAGTTTTAAAACTTTTCTTTCAAAAACAATTTTAAAACCTGGGTTTTTATTCAACATTTTGTCATTTTCCAACCCCCAGGACCTTATATTTTGAAATATTTTCTTAGAAAACGATCTAGATTCATTTCAAACTCAATTTCAATTGATTTTAATTCTCAGATGAGGCCCATTTAGGTGGTGTCGCTTCTGGATTCCTTCACTTATCAAAAATCTCAAAAAAATTTAAGAGTCCTAGTTGGATCAGGACTCTTTTTCCAGAGTCTTAGTCGGATCAAAACTCTACTTTTCACTACCTTTTGACCTGTCTTTGAAGAAAACCTTTTAAAATCTTCTGTTTTAGCCAAAATCTCAGAGTCCTGGTTGGATCTGGACTCTTCTTCAAGAGTCCAGTCGGATCAGGACTCTTCTTCAGAGTTTCAATTGGTTGGGACTCTAATCTTTTACAACTATTTTTATCCATTTTCAATCAAATCTTTCAAAATATTTCAAAATGAGTCAGAAACTTAGACTTTTAATCAAAGCAGGACTCTATTCAGAGAGTCCTAGTTGGATCAGGACTCTGATCCTGATTTCAATTTTGAGAAAATCTTTCAAAAATCCTTCCATTTATCAAATTTGTTACACTTTTATCAAAGAATTTCAAAATTCTGAGGTTTTATCTCAGAGTCCTGATCAAATCAGGACTCTACCCCAGAGTCCTGATCGAAGTAGGACTCTATCCAAAATTGATTTTCTCACTTCATTTTCACTGGTTTTCAAAAGCTTTGCCCAAATTTCATCACTTGCTTATCAGAAAACCAAAATTCTTAGAGTTCTGATTGAATCAGGACTCTTTCTTAGAGTCCTAATCAGATCAAGACTCTGAACCAAAATTCAATTTCATCCTGTTTTTAACTATTTTTCAAAATTCTCTCATTTGATTTCTAAAAAAATCTAAAAATTAAAAGTCCTAGTTCAATCAGGACTCTGTCCTTAGAGTCTCAGTTGAATCAGAACTCTGTTTTATTCCAGTATTCATTATTGTTTTCACTGTTTTGACAAGTTCTTTTATTTGTTTTTCAGAAAATACCAAAAAAATCTAGAGTTTTAATCCGATCAGGACTCTGTCCCGGAGTCCTAGTCCAGTCAGGAGTCTGTTTTGAAGTCTGTTTTTATTCCATTTTCATTTATTTCCATTTGTTTTCAAAAATTAGGTCATTTTGCAGAGTCTAGTTAGTTCAGGACTCTATTTCAGAGTTCTGATCGAGTTAGGAGTCTAACCCTGACTGTGTTTTTTTAACTCATTTCACCATTTTCTGATAAAATCTTTCAAAAACCTTTCATTTGGCTTTTAAAACCCAAAATCTCAGAGTCCTAAGATTTCAGGACTCTAACCCGGAGTTCCAGTTCGCCTGAGACTCTATTTTTAAAAATCTTGAATTTCAAATATTGATTTTAACCCCTTTTCAAAGCCATCTTCAGTGTTTATTTCAAAATTTCCAAAACTCGATGTGGGCTCAGTTGGCACCATATCCAGAAGAGTTCTGACTCGGTTAGAACCCTATGCTATTTCAAAAATTCTAATTTTAAGATTGCTTTTGAAAATCCTTTTTGAAAACTCCTTTAATTTCAGGTTTTAAAATCGTTTTTTTTAAAAAAAAACTCAAGTAGGGCCCACTCGGGGTGGTGCCATATTCGAGTAAGTCAGGGCTAGACTAGGCTTAGTCAGTGTCTTGATTAGTGTTAGGGGTTTAGAAGAGTTAAAATTTATTTTGAAAACTCATTTTGAAAGTTAGTTTTTAAAACTAGTGTTTTTAAAGGTTTTTAAAAGGTGTTTTAAAACTCAAATGTGGAAAATGCCAAGTGGCATCACATTTGGGGATTTTTTAGGATTAGATAGGGGTTAATTAGGCATTATTTAGGATAATTTAGGCTAGGGGTATATAGGTAATCCTCTACAAAAATCGCCCCCCTTGGGAGAGTCCAAAATTTTCAAAATTGTGATTTTTAAAAACCTAAAAAAATTACTATAAATAGGGGACCTAAAGGGGCTCTTTTTCTCTCAAATTTTCGTGGCTTCTCTCTCCTCTCCAGCACCTCCACCTTCCTCCATTGCAGCTGCAGCCCCAAGGTGAGTTTATTTAATATTATTTTATTATTTTTTTATTAGTTTTTATGATTTTTCAATAGATTTCACCATGGAAACTCTTGTGTTCATGGATTTAACCATGGATTTCATCCAAGAACCCCAAAATCGACCCAAGAAGATGATCTAACTCAGTTTGAGGGTGATTTCAAGGATTCTAATCCATTAGAATCGATGAGAGGTACGTTTTTCATGTTCTTAACCGACGAAACGTGAGATTTACCCGTTAAATGGGTTAAATTCATGATTTCAAAGGTGAAAGCAAATTCCAGCCATGGATTCCCTGTATTTTATTTATTTATCTGTTTATTCATGTTTATTTTACGTTTTCCAGCATAGAAATAATTTTTATTTACTGTTTTATGGTTTATTTTATTGTTTTTCATTAGTTAATGCATGATTTTTTAAGTTTCTTAGATTTCTGTGTGTTTTTTAGTTTAGAATAGTAAAAAGCATGTTGTTTCGGATTGACCTATTCGTTGTTTATTTTTGAATTTTTTATATGTGATGCATGCATATGTCATTAATCTACTGTAAACAAATCAGAGATTTTGGACTTCGAGAACTCTGCCAAAAAAATCAGACATCAAATCGGGTTTTTAAAACTTTAAAATCGTTGTTAAAATCAAGAGGGTAACTTGCTGTGATGATATTTTTCTCATCTTATATCCGGTTTTAGATCTGTAAAGTGACATGGATTCATATTGATTAGATATAGCTACTGGGAAATTTTTAGAATTTTTTATTACTGTTTAGTATTTTTCCTCTGTCAGAGACTTGGATTTTCAATTTAAAACGCGTTAGGGTTTTCCAAAACCCTAATCAGACTTGTGTTGTTTATAAATCCCAAACTACAGATCCGATTCATGATCTGTAAAAAGTGAGTATTGTTATTTTTTTGTCAACTGTTCACTGTTAAAATCTCAGATATTTTGAATGAGCTTGCTATTTATCCCGGAATTTTAAATTGAAAGTATCAGTTAGGACCAAAGTTAAAATCAATATATTCAAGTTCGGATTGTCAGATAGGGATCTCCCTGGTTTTAAAGGCTTTTTCATATCTGTAAAAAGGAAAAGTTCTGTTTTCTTGTTTATCTATTCTCTGTAAAATTTCATAGATTGCCATGGAGGTTTGACCCCTGGTTTGGGTCTTGGACTGAGACTGGTTGGTGAACTAGGTCAAAAATAGCATATTTTTAGAGTTTGATGCTATTTTCGGATTAATTTAATGCCAAAAAAATATTTTTATAATTCTCATTTGATATTAGTGTTATCACAAGTGCAGGTACCAATTTTGAAGATTTTTAGAATCTGTTTGATGCTTGAATGGTTTGAATTGCAAAACCCCCGAGGAATTCTAAAACACTGCAAAAATCACAAAATTTGTGATATTCTTGGATTTTCGTGCATAAGCATATATTTTTAGGGTTTAGCTATTTTTTAAATCATATTAGGGTGTCTCATATTTAATTTTGTGGTAATTTGATTTCATTTAGTCCTTAAAACCTAAGTTTTTTACCAAAATCTATTTCAGAAAACCCTTATTTCAAGGCCATAGTCTTGCTATCAGGGGCAATTTGGTCATTTGACCTAAATTTCGAAATCCCTAACCCTAATTTTCATATTTTTAATCATGTCATATCATATTTGGTTTGATTTATTTTTATTTGAACTTCAAAACTTGCATTCTACTAAATATCTTTCTGAAAATCCTAATTTCAAGGCCATAGTCTTGTTATTAGGGGTATTTTGGTCATTTTGACCCCAATTTTGAAATTTCATATCCTATCTTCCTTATTTATTCAATCTTATTTCATATTTTATCAATTTTTATTTAAGGGAATCATGGAAAAGGCTTATATCTAGCAAAATCCAGTAATTTCTAGATATTACTGGATAAATCTAGAAAAGCCAACATATCATCACTAACAAAGTTTTCTAGTTTTGCAGGGATATTGAAGACTTTATTTCATGTATTTAAATTTCAATAGTGATGTAAATTAAATTAAACTTTGGAATAAGAATTTACATTTCCTGCTTAGCTTAGGCAGCATTGCATATAGTTTATTTTTTAAAATAATGTTAATGTGTGATGGATGATGATTCATGCATATTCAAACTCACTATGGTCTACACGAATGGCACATACACTAGCTTTTATGAAGTTTATAAACTTGGTGGAATTCGAATTTATGGCCATAGTCAGAATATGAAGGATATCTAGATTTATGATCTTCACATTAGCCACATTCAGCCTACACTCTTAGGCTAACTTCAAAATGCACTACATTTCTTAAAAATACAAAGAGTTTTTCTCAATTTCTCAAAATCATATTCATTCATTTCATGCATTTGCCAATGCCAATTCAAATCTCAATTCAAAGAAGTTTATTTTTCTCAAATTTTTTTAAGTCTTATTCAAAAATCGATTTTCTCAAAATATGGATTTGCAAATGATATTTCAAGTATTTCCCAAGTTCCAAATTCGATTTTTCCAAGTTATATTTTCAATTTCAAAGTTTGAATTCAAAGAAATCAAGTTTTTCAAAGTTATTTCATATTTCTCAAAATCGATTTTCACAAAACCTCAAGATTTCTTCAGAAACCGATTTTTACTTTTCTTAGAAGAACATTTCAAATCCCAATTCACGATTTTCCATGTGATATCTATTCTAAGTGTTTTAGTTATTCAAAGCAAACATCATGTTTTCAAATATGCATTTTCAGAAAATTCATAGCACATGCCTGATTCTATGTGCATTTAGAAATTAGAATATGATTTAGACAAGTTGAATAGAGCAGAGCAGTAGATTGATCCTTGGTTCGATTACCCCTGTTAAAGGTGACAGGAACGGTCGAACCTCGTACCGACAGGCGAGTCCCATTCTTCGGAATAATCCCGCATTTTAAAAATCGAGGCGAGTTATTTTCAAAATCTTTTTCAAAGGTCAGTTTGACTCGCAAAAAGTAAAAATTTTGCGATGATAACAATACCACGTCGCCAAATACACTTGGGACTCTTTCATTCTTTTGTCTATATTTCCTGGTCCTAATGTATCATCAGAGTATCGAGAATGGTGGCAAACTATCTGCCCACCTTCTCTTTGTATTTAAATTTTGTCATTAATGAAAATGCAAACTTTTGTTCTGATAAAGAGTTTTTTATGGCCAAATTTTATTTTGTTACGATCCTCGGGACAACCTCATCCCCAGTGATGAGGCTTCTCTCTTATATTCTTCTTCGATTATCTCTCGTCACGATGGACGACCTCGCCTAGGTTATAAGGCGCACTTTGTTGCCGCAAAAGGGTGACACAATCATTGCAAAATTTGTGATGACCCAATCTCTGGTGATGGGATAACTTGTCTAAACTGTCTATCAATTCCTTCTTTCACGTCCTTTTCTAAAAAAGTCGCATTTTCAAAAATTCCTCCAGGCTCTAACCATTCTTCTACTTCAGCAGAAATCATCTGGCATTTTTGAAAATGGTGCAAACCAGAGCTGGAAAGGAGACTGCTCCTGAGCACAGCGACAGTGAAGTCGAGGCAGTCAACTCTCCTAAGTCAGTCAGAGGGCAGAATCAGAATTAGACCGATGATATAGACCCCACGATGTACAACCTGTTCAAAAGGATGATGACCAAGATGATGTCAGAGCAGGCAGAAGCCAGTCAGAAGGAGGTTGCTCTGAAAAGCAAGCCAAAGAAGAAGGCTGTAAAAAGACCAATCAGAATCATCAAGAAGAAATTCCAGCCCGACACCACTTCTGAAGAAACAGAGTCAGTAGAAGAGGAATCAGAAGAGGAAGAACAGTTTGTTTATCATCAGAATCCTCCGCCGCAGTTTGTAAAGACCGTTGCAGAGCCCGAATCAATCAACAAGCTCATTTCGGCTAATGATCTGATGCAAGAGCAGATGAAAGAAATGAATCGGGCTATCAAGGATACTCAGGCCAAAAGCAAGGGCAAGCAGACCTACTCCGGTGAAGATTTTTACCATGGCCTGGACGGGGATGACAATCTGGAAAACCTCCCTCGCAAGTTCCTTAAATTTGACAGAACAAGCAACCCCAAGGCTCATTTGGCCACTTTCTATGCCGAATGCGGCCGTTTCAGGAAAGACAACCGGGCATTATTCATTTGTTTTCCTCGCAGCCTAGAGGGGGTAGCAGCTAGGTGGTATGCAGACCACATTAATCCTATCGAACTACGAGAGTTCGATAAAGTCGTAAATTTGTTCATTGAGCGCTTCATGTTCAATGTTGAAGCGTCACCAACCCTCAATCATCTGTACAATTTAAAACAGATGGAGAATGAGAAAGCCAGCGAATTCATCCACAGGTGGAGAAGCACCTGTAACAGAATGAAGGTTTCTATCCCAGAGGAGCACGCCCTACAGATTATTCTGAATAATTTTGCCCAGCCTCTGAGGAACCTCATTTCTACTTCGCCCGCCAAATCGTTCATCAAGCTAATTGAGAGAGCTGAATGGCTCGAGACCGGCCTGGACAATGGCCTTTACGAAGGATATCCTTTTGTCAGAGGGAATCCTGATCAGAAGAAAAAGGCGCACGTCGCCTATGCTACAAAATTCTCAGATCAAGGCAGCGGCAGTTCTGGCAGCAAGAAGAGCAAGAAAAATCGTAACAAAAATGCCAGACACTCCAGGGCCGAAAGGACAAACTCTGCAACCCATAAGGGGAAGTTTGTCAAGCCACAGCCTGTTCAGTCCGCACCTTAGCCAGAAGCGAAACAGTCAGAGAAGCCGAAACACGAGGGTTGGAGTTATGACCGAGAATTCACAGCTCTGGAACAATCCCCCAAAGACATCTTAGAGTATATGATGTCTAAGGGAATGATCAAACTCCCCAAAGTGGCAGATCCTCCGGTCGCTATGGGCAAATGGACCGATAAATTCTGCAAGTTTCACCGGACTGTGGGACATGATACGAAGCATTGTTTTGTCCTAAAGAACATCATCCAGGATTGCATCAACAAGAACCTGTTAATCGAGGATGAAGAAGAACAGCCAGAAATTTTGTCCAAATCATTTGCCAAACATTCAGCTTCAGTCATCACAGAACAAACATTTTCTCTGCAAGGAAGCATCCGACCATGTTCTAGTCAGGACATTCAGGATCAGCATCAGGTCCTGGTCCTTCGTCAAGCGCAGTCTTCTGCCAAGAGGGTGGATATCATTGCATTTTCCAGCAAACAGAAATCAACAAAAGTAACGGCAGAAATTGCCAAAATAGTTCCCAAAATCCCGAAGCGCTTTATCAATGTAGCCTCAATATCTGTCCGGAGATGACAGCCAAGGCATTGAGCTTAAAAGAAGAGGAATATACCCCAGATCCGATCACAATCTACGGTTTCGACAACAACGGGCAGACGACCAAGGGGAAGATATTCCTCAAATTTTTTATCAACTATTCGATGCATAATGTCCTTTTCCACGTAGTGAATGTTCCACCTACGTACAATCTGTTGCTTGGGCGCACTTGGATCCACAACGCCAATGTCGTTCCATCAACTTTGCATCAATGCATCAAATGGTCAAAGGGAGGTATGATCACTACGGTCCTAGGAGAGCACCCGGAAGAGCGACTCCCGCAGCCAATGATCCCCCGTCCTACTTTCACTGCCGACATCCCGAGCATCAGGGAAGTCAATGAAATTAATTTAAGTGAAAGCTTGGACATGTTAAAGCTGAAAGAAGTCCAGCCGACAGAAAATGTGATAGCAGTAATCCAGTGGCAGGGACCTCGCTTCTTCAAGATGGGCGGGCGCCTTGATTGCACTTCCCTCAAAGATCACCCTCTTTTTCCTCAGTTCTCAAAAGCTAAGAGGGGGTATGATCTTCTGATGAAGCATGGTTATCAGCCCTTCAGGAGCTTGGGCAAGAATGAAGACGGCGTTCTGGAACCAATCGTCCCCGCTCAGCATATCGAAGGTACAAGTCTGGGTTTCACAGGTCAATCATCCAGCAAGAAGACCGTTTTCATCAAAGGAGCATAATGAAGACAATGCCAGTGTTTTCTGTTTTTCTTTCCCGTTTAAGTCATCTTGTAAGGGGCAAAAGATCTGCCCCAGTTTTCTTTCTTTTCTTCCATCATCTGTAAATATCAGAGTTACTTAAATCAATGAAATTTTGATTCCTATTTCTCACCTTGGTGTGCACAAATTCTTGCTTATATCTCTTTTCCATAATTGTCATTCTTTGTTTTCTTACAAAAGCTATTTTTCAAAAAAACCTTTTATCCGTTTAAAACCTTCGTTACGCTTTCAGGATTGCCGGAATCATGGCTCCTAAATCGCTCAGAAAACTCGTCATCAATACCAATTTTTTTCAAAATAAATCCCGACCGGCCAGAATCTGCAAGGCAAAGGCAGGAGCAGAAGTCAGCAGAATGACAGAGCAGAACGAAGAGTTGGCAGAATTTGACTCGACGATTCAAGATTTGCCAGAATTTGCTAGTATTCAGAAGCAAGATGAACCATCACCATTAGTTCAAGACCCGACAGAGGATGTCAACATCGGTTCGGAAGACGATCCAAAAATCCTCAAAATTGGTTCCAGTCTAAGTTAGATGAGAAGGAAAGGCTCATCTACTTCCTCAAACAGCATCAGGAAGTCTTTGCTTGGACTTATGAGGATATGCCAGGCTTAGACTTGTAAACACCCCAAATTTTCACCCTTATCCAGTGCTTACATTTCATGTGTCATTGCTTATCATTGCATGAATTCAGCATATCATTGCATTGCATAGCATAGCATTGCATGTCATTACATCTCATCTTCGAGATCCAACACTCCTGTTTTCAAAACATTCAATCCAGAGTTGAGTTTTAAAACTTTTCTTTCAAAAATCAATTTTAAAACCTGGGTTTTTAATCAACATTGTGTCATTTGCCAACCCCCAGGACCTTATATTTTGAAGTATTTTCTCAGAAAACAATCTGGATTCATTTCAAACTCAATTTCAATTGATTTCAATTCTGAGATGAGACCCATTTAGGTGGTGTCGCTTCTGGATTCCTTCACTTATCAAAAATCTTAGAGTCCTAATTGGATCAGGACTCTTTTTCCAGAGTCTTAGTCGGATCAAAACTCTACTTTTCACTACCTTTTTACCTGTCTTTGAAGAAAACCTTTTAAAAATCTTTTGTTTTGGCCAAAATCTCAGAGTCCTGTTTGGATCAGGACTCTTCTTCAAGAGTCCAGTCGGATCAGGACTCTTCTTCAGAGTTTCAATTGGATTGAGACTCTAATCTTTTACAGCTATTTTTATCTATTTTCAATCAAATCTTTTAAAATCTTTCAAAATGAGTCAGAAACTCAGAGTTTTAGTCAAAACAGGACTTTGTTCAGAGAGTCTTAGTTGGATCAGGACTCTGATCCTGATTTCAATTTTGAGAGAATCTTTCAGAAATCTTTCAATCTACCAAAACTATTACACTTTTATCAAAGAATTTCAAAATTCTAAGGTTTTATCTCAGAGTCCTGAGCAAATCAGGACTCTACCCCAGAGTCCTGATCGAAGTAGGACTCTATCCAAAATTGATTTTCTCACTTCATTTTCACTAGTTTTCAAAAAGCTTTGGTTAAATTTCATCATTTACTTATCAAAAAACCAAAATTTTTTAGAGTTCTGATCGAATCAGGACTCTTTCTCAGAGTCCTAATCAGAACAGGACTCTGAACCAAAACTTCAATTTCATCCCATTTTTAATTGTTTTCCAAAATTCTCTCATTTGTTTTATCAGAAAATCCAAAAATCTAAGAGTCCTAGTTCAATCAGGACTCTGTCCTCAGAGTCTCAGTTGAATCAGAACTCTGTTCTATTTCAATACTTGTCATTGTTTACATTGTTCTTTCATCTGTTTTTCAGAAAATACCAAAAAAATCTAGAGTTTCAGTCCGATTAGGACTCTGTCCCAGAGTACTAGTCCAATCAGGAGTCTGTTTTGAAGTTATTTTTACTCCATTTTTTTTTTATTTCCATTTGTTTTCAAAAATTAGGTCATTTTGTAGAGTCCAGTTAATCTAGGACTCTATTTCAGAGTTCTGATTGAGTTAGGAGTCTAACCCTGACAGTATTTTTTGACTTATTTCATCATTTTTGATAAAATCTTTTCAGAAACTTCTTCATTTGGCTTTTAAAAACCAAAATCACAGAGTCCTAAAAATTCAGGACTCTAACCCGGAGTTCCAGTTCGCTTGAGACTCTATTTTCAAAAGTCTTGAATTTCAAATATTGATTTTAACCCCTTTTCAAAACCATTTTCAGTGTTTATTTCAAAATTCCTCAAAACTCGATGTGGGCCCACTCAGTTGGCACCATATCCAGAGGAGTTATGACTTGGTTAGAACCCTATGCCATTTCAAAAATTCTAATTTTAAGATTGCTTTTGAAAATCATTTTGAAAACTCCTTCAATTTCAAGTTTTAAAATCGCTTCTTGAAAAACTCAAGTAGGGCCCACTCGGGGTGGCGCCATATTCGAGTAAGTCAGGGCTAGACTAGGGTTAGTCAGTGTCTTGGTTAGTGTTAGGGGTTTAGAAGAGTTAATATCATTTTGAAAACCCATTTTGAAGTTTAGTTTTTAAAGGTTTTTAAAGGTTTTTAAAAAACCAAATGTGGAAGATGCCAAGTGGCATCACATTTGGGGGTTTTCTAAGTTTAGTTAGGGGCTAATTAGGGATTAATTAGAGTACCACCTAGGCTATAATTCTCCAAAAAATCATTTACCTTAGTGGATTTATTAGAAAGAATCCTGAAAAAATGAAAAACCTCTTAATTAACCCTAATTAAGGAGGTTTTGAAAACCTATAAATAGGGGACTTCAAGAGGTCAAAAGGGGCTCTTTTTCTCTCAAATTTTCGTGGCCTCTCTCTCCTCTCCAGCACCTCCACCTTCCTCCATTGCAGCTGCAGCCCCAAGGTGAGTTTATTTAATATTATTTTATTATTATTTTATTAGTTTTTATGATTTTTCAATAGATTTCACCATGGAAACTCTTGTGTTCATGGATTTAACCATGGATTTCATCCAAGAACCCCAAAATCGACCCAAGAAGATGATCTAACTCAGTTTGAGGGTGATTTCAAGGATTCTAATCCATTAGAATTGATGAGAGGTATGTTTTTCATGTTCTTAACCGACGAAACGTGAGATTTACCCGTTAAATGGGTTAAATCCATGATTTCAAAGGTGAAAGCAAATTCCAGCCATTGATTCCCTGTATTTTATTTATTTATTTTTTTTATCCATGTTTATTACACGTTTTCCAGCATAGAAATCATTTGTATTTACTGTTTTATGGTTTATTTTATTGTTTTACATTAATTAATGCATAGTTTTTATAGTTTCTTAGATTTCTGTGTGTTTTAGGTTTAGAACAGTAAAGATAATGTTATTTAGGATTTAAATACTTGTTGTTTATTTCTGGTTTTTTTATATGTGAAGAATGCATATGTGATTGATCTACTGTAAAAAAATCAGAGATTTTGGACTTCGGGAACCCTGTCAGAAAAATCAGACATCAAGTCGGGTTTTTAAAACTTTAAAATCGTTGTTAAAATCAGGAAGGTAACTTGTTGTGATGATATTTTTCTCATCCTATAGCCGATTTTAGATCTGTAAAATGCCATGGATTCACATTGATTAGATATGTCTACTGTGAAATTTTCAAAATTTTGTATTATTGTTTAGTATTTTTCCTCTGTCAGAGACTCTGATTTTCAATTTAAAACTCGTTAGGGTTTTCCAAAACCCTAATCAGACTTGTGTTGTTTATAAATCCCAAACTACAGATCCGATTCATGATCTGTAAAAAGTGAGTATTGTTATTTTTTTGTCAACTGTGCATTGTTAAAATCTCAAATATTTTAAATGAGTACTGATATTTAGCCCAGAATTTTCAATTGAAAGTATCAGTTAGGACCAAAGTTAAAATCAATATATTCAAGTCTGGATTGTCGGATGGGTATCTCCCTGGTTTTAAACGATTTTTCAGATCTGTAAAAAGGAAAAGTTCTGTTTTTCTGTCTATTTAGTCTTTGTAAAATTTCATAGATTTCCATGAAAATTTGAGCTCTGGTTCGGGTCTTGGACTGAGACTGGTTGGTGAACTAGGTCAAAAATAGCATATTTTTAGGGTTTGATGCTATTTTCGGATTAATTTAATGCCAAAAAAAAATAATTTATAATTCTAATTTGATATTAGGGTTATAACAAGTGCAGGTACCAATTTTGAGGATTTTTGGAATCTGATTGATGGCTGAATTAAGCAAATTGCAAAACAGGGCACCCGAAGAATTCCAAAACACTGCAAAAATCACAAAATTTGTGATATTCTTGGATTTTCGTGTATAAGCATATATTTTTAGGGTTTAATCATGTTCATAATCATATTAGGATACTTTAGGTTAAATTTGATGTTAATTTGATTTCATTTAGTCCTTAAAACCCAAGTTTTTACCAAAATCTATTTCAGAAAACCCTGATTTCAAGGCCATAGTCTTGCTATCAGGGGAAATTTGGTCATTTGACCTCAATTTCGAAATCCCTAACCTTAGTTTTCATGTGTTAAAGTATGTCATATCATATTTTAGCCTAGTTTATTTGCATTTGAATTTCAAAACTTGCATTTTACCAAATATCTTTCTGAAAGCCCTAATTTCAAGGCCATAGTCTTGTTATTAGGGGTATTTTGGTCATTTTGACCCCAATTTCGAAATTTCATATCTTATCTTCCTTATTCATTCATATTTATTTCATACTTTATCATTTTGATTTAAGGGAATCATGGCAAAAAGGCTTATATCTAGCAAAATCCAGCAATTTCCTGATATTGCTGGATAAATCTAGAAAAGCCAACATATCATCACTAACAAAGTTTTCTAGTTTTGCAGATACATTGAAGACTTTATTTTTCATGTATTTAAATTTCAATAGTGATGTAAACTAAATTAAACTTTGGAATAAGAATTTACATTTCCTGCTTAGCTTAGGCAGCATTGCATATAGTTTGTTTTTTTAAATAATGTTAATGTGTGATGGATGATGATTCATGCATATTCAAACTCACTATGGTCTACACGAATGGCACATACACTAGCTTTTATGAAGTTTATAAACTTGGTGGAATTTGTATTTATGGCCATAGTCAGAATACGAATGATACCCAGATTTATGATTTTCACATTAGCCACATTCAGCCTACACTCTTAGGCTAATTTCAAAATGCACTGCATTTCTCAAAAATACAAAAAGTTTTTCCAAATTCCTCAAAATCATATTCATTCATTTCATGAATTTGACAATTCCAATTCCAATTCAAGTTCCAAGTCAAAGGAATCAAATTCTTCAAAATTTCCTAAGTCTTATTCAAAATCGATTTTCTCAAAATATGGATTTGCCAATGATATTTCAAGTATTTCCCAAGTTCCAAATTCGATTTTCTAAGTTAGATTTTCAATTTCAAAGTTTGAATTCAAAGAAATCGAGTTTTTCAAAGTTATTTCACATTTCTCAAAATCGATTTTCACAAAATCCTTATATTTCTTCAGACGTCGATTTTCACTTTCTCAAATACAGCATCTCAAAAATAATTCACAATTTTCAAAGAGTTTATTTTCCAAGAATCTTCCAAATATTTTCCAATCTTTGAAGCAAACATCATGTTTTCAAATGTGCATTTTTAGAAATTCATAGCACATGCCTGATTCTTTGTGCATTTAGGAATTAGAATATGGTTTAGACAAGTTGAACAAAGCAAAGCATTTGATTGATCCTTGGTTCAATTACCCCTGGTAAAGGCGCCAGGAACGGTTGAATCTCGTACCGACAGGCGAGTCCCATTCTTCGGAATAATCCCACATTTTAAAAACGGAGGCGAGTTATTTTCAAAATCTTTTTCAAAGGTCAGTTTGATTTGCAAAAGTAAAATTTTGCGATGATAATAGGTTTGGCGACCGTGATGGGACCTGTCTTCGTCTGATCAATCTAATGCTTTGCTTAGTTCAAATTGTCAAAATCGTGTTCCATGGAATGTCAGCTTTGCTTTATGATATCATGTGAACCTAGGAGCCTAGACCTGAACCTAGCTGACATGGAATGCATATAGACTAGGTATGGTTTGGTAGGACCATATTGAGGAGAATTATTCATGCTCACATAGACTTAGGTCTAATACAACACTCCTCAATTTAGGAATTGTATGAAAACAATGTTTGCCTCTTCAAATATTTCAAAATTCTATCTCTTTAGGACTTAGAGCCTTCTGTTTGATTGCATGTGCTCATGTTTTCAAAAACCACCCCCACCTATATTGTCCCGGTCTTCACGTTGCTAGGCTTTCTTCCAGAACAATAGTTCGGGACAAGGCCTCACAACTGGGCCACCTATTTGGGTGAAAACCCCCCTGCCATGTACCAAGGGCCATAGTCCAACGTATATCGGCAAGTGCTCAAGGATGTTGGAAAACTTGAACCTAGAACCGGAGGAATTGATTTTATGCCACGTACATCGAGCCTTGGCTTGAGTATATAGGCATAGCATGATTGGACACAGATGATCTGAACCTTAGAGTTAGGATTAAAGTTCTACAGCTATTTCAAAATTTGTGCATCTAGAGTCAGCTTTTAGGGAATGTTGTATGTGCATACTTGTTGTAATTGAATGTGTTATAGTCATTTCTTTGTTATTTTCCCAATTTTCTAAAATACTGGACGATTTCCAATCCATGTCCATATACTGTCCATGTTTTAAACCCTGGACGATTTTCAAATGCTCCATTTTATGAAATATTTCTTTATATTTCATTAAACCCTGGACGATTTTCCAAATTTCCCTTAATTTCCTTCAAAACCCCAGGTGATTTTTCATCCTTTTCTCTCTTCTGGATCTTGAATTTCTGCTTCATTTTATCCTGCCTGCATTTTCAAAATCTCTATATTTTCCCAAGTCTTATTCCAATTTTCTATGTCTTCCAGTCTGATGGCATCCAGTCAGCTTGATTCAGTCTTCCCTGAGGGTCACATCTCCTACGAGGTGCGACAAAGTCTCCCAGAACATCGAGTCCTCAGCATCGGATCCTTCTTTCCCCGGTGGTACTATTCATGGCTCAAGAACTTCTATCGTATGTTTTCGGACCATTTGGATGATTGTGGATTGGAACTAGCGTCCGCAGTGGGAAAGCAGACAGTCAACGACAATTTGATCCATGCACTAGCAGAGCGGTGGAATCCGAGCACTTCTACCTTCTGGTTTCCATGGAGCGAGATGACGTTGTTGATAGATGAATTTTCAGAAATTATGGGATTACCTGAGCCAACTGGACAGCCTGGAGATCCATTGGAGAAGCAGTTTCTGATTAATGTCAAGGGTCTGGACCCTAAAGATGCTTTAGATCGCATTACAGGACGTAAGTCTTGGTCTTTGATTGAAGAAGATGGAAATGAATATGTGAGCCTGCTCAAAATCTACAAACAGTATGGGACATTTGTGGAAGTCAGTTCCTTATCTCGAACAACTCGAGATAGAATTCAACATGCGATGGTTCTGTGCACGGTGGGATTAGCTTTCCTTCCCGATGGACGGAATTATATGGATAGCAGAATAGTTCAGCTTCTAAGGAGATGGGGAAGTCAACAGACCAACCGCCTCTCGATAGCCATGGCCGCACTCGCTTTTCTATACCGAGGGTTGACCCGTTTCACACTCGAAGAATCTATTCTAGTCGAAGGGTGCACTTATGCATTCCAATCCTGGTTCCTCCGGCATGTGCCAGCTCGAGCCAGCTCATTCAGATATAATGGTGAAAAGCTTCTCCCAGTTGCTCGTTACCGGTTCTTGATCGACAACCTTCAGGAGGAAGAAGTCGTATGGGACTACTTTGATCGTCAGGAATCACCACCCAGATACATATACACTTATGACAAGCGGTTCAGGCTACTTGGCCCCTTCTTCTGCGCATACTACCATCCAGAGCGGTGAGTCAAGCAGTTCTCTCAGAGACAAAAACGTGTAGAGATTCGTCCACTATCAGGGGTCTTGCCAGAGTTCGATCTCACATCAGATCAGTGGTCCGGAGCATACCATTCTGCCAGACATGGTTGGGATTCTTTTGTTACTCTCACTATTTTTCCTGGTCCTCGTGTGTCCTCTGATTATCAGGAGTGGTGGAAAATTGTTCGCCCCCCTCCCCTTTGTCAAGTTTATTATTAATAAAATCATGTCTTTTTCCTTCAATAAAATTCCTTTAATTTTCATCTTATATTGGTTTGACGACCTCGCCTAGGTAACAAGGCATATTTTTCAGTTGTTTATTTTTGCAAAGAAATGACAACACAATTGTCATAATCCCAACGACGACTCAATCCCTAGTAATGGGATACTCTTTCAATTGTCTACCAAAATTCTCAATAAATATTTTCCCCAATCAGAATTTCTTTCAGAAGCCTAACCATCAATTCTGCCCTGCAGAGAGCGTTAGTGACAATTCAGAGAGCATCTGCATCCTTACATGGTTCAGAAAAAGGTCCGGCAGAAAAATTACACCCGTTCAGCGTATCAGTTACTCACCAGCCTCAGAACAGGAAATGGCCTCTTCAAGATCTGTCAGAAACAAAAATCAGCAAGGCAATGATGATGTTGATCCCCAGATGTATGTCATGTTTCAAAAGATGATGAGTAAAATGATGGTCGAGAAAGCAGAGGTCAATTCTGGTAAAATATCTAGCAAGAAGAAGGCTAAGGGCCAAACACTGAAGAAGCAGTCGATGATATCCAAGAAACATATCCAACCTAAAGATACATCTGATGAATCAGGATCGGTAGGTGACACCGATGAAGAGTATGAAGTTCAGCAAGCACTTCAAAGATTCCCTCATAGACAAGGGACATCCTATAAATTGAAAAATCAAGCAATGGATCCAGTCCGAATACAGCTGAAGGAAATGGCCAAGATGATTAAAGATTTGCAAGCTCATGACAAGGGAAAGAAGGTCTTCAGGAGCAAAGATTTCCATGATGGCATCACCTCCGTCTAGAATAATCAAGATTCAGAAAAGAAGACAAAACTCACCTTCTTCGTTGATGCCAATCGCAGTGATTGCAAAAATAACAAAGGCAATCATACAAGTCAGAAAGAGAAATCTTTAAAGCAGAGTGAAAATTTGAGTCAACAGAAAGAGAAGAAAAAGCATGACGGTTGGGGTTACGATCGCGAATTCACTCCTCTAGATCAGCCTCTCGAAGAGGTCCTTGAATACATGCTGAGCAAAGGAATGGTTAAGCTTCCAAGAATTGCTAATCCTCTGGTCGCCCTAGGGAAATGGAAAGACCGCTTCTACAAATTCCACCAAACAATGGGGCACGATATTGAACATTGTTTCGTCTTTAAGAATATCGTCCAAGATTATATCGACAAGAATTTCTTTGTTAAGGGTGAGAAAGAATACCAGTCGACTGTCTTTGCCAAGTCCCAACAGAAATCAAGCACTCGGCAAGAGGTACAACATGATGATCGAAATCAGGACCGCAAGATGGCCCCTTTGGATCAAATATTTGAAAGTTTTTTGGAATACATGCTCGCAAAAGATACAGTAAGATCTCCGAAGACTCATTCCACATTTTCTACTAATTCCACCAGAAATAGCAATGGACACAACAAAAGAGGGGATAGAAAAAATCATGCGGGAGGCTCAGGAAACCCAAACCCAGAGAGAAATGACCTCGCGAGTCGAAAGGATAAAATGGATAAGCGAAATGGCAACTCTTCCTCAAGTGTCCAATTAGAATTAAAATTCCAAGGAAAATCAAAGCATGATGGTTGGGGATACGATCGCAATTTTACTCCCTTAGAACAGCCACTGGAGCAAGTTTTGGAATATATGATAGCTAAAGGGACGGTTAGACTCCCCAAGATAGCGGATCCTGCTGTGACCATGGGAAGGTTTAAAGATCAGTTCTGCAAATTTCACCGGACAATGGGTCACGACACCGAGTACTGCTTTGTCTTTAAAAATATTGTTCAAGACGGCATTGACAAGAATCTCCTCGTTGAAGATGGAAAGAAGGACCAATCATCCTGATCATGCTTTCCCTCAATCATTCCAGAAATTGATAACATTAGTGCTTTTCCAATTTATTGTCTTGTTTTTATGGGAGGATACAATCCCGTTTGTCTTTCCTTGATTTGTCACTTTCCTTCAATGCATCAATAAAGCTGTCTATTTTTCCCGCAAGCTCGGTGCCACCTTTTATTCTTCTTCTCTGTAAAATGTTCTTTCATGAAGAATGATCTCTTCAGAGTCTCTCCTAAATCAATCAAAAGTCAGTTGTCTTGTCACCTTCAGAGAACGTTCTTCGAACATTAATCATTTATCCTTTTGTTCAAAATCTTCTTCCCCCATTACACTGGGGCATTATTTTGAAAATTGGCTTCAAAACTCTCTGTATGCAGGCAGGATCAAATAAATCTCTCATTTTGCATGCATGCACATCCATTTACATCATTTTGCATTCATTTGCATTTGCATGCATTCATTCACATTCATCTGTATTCGTCTGCATCAATTTGCATTGAACCACCCATTCAGGATAAGGGATAAATCCTGAGACCCCGGCAAGTCGTCCAAGTCATCGTCAATTGATGACCCTTCAAAACCCAGTGCTCGTACTGGTAATCTTTTAAAACCCAGTGCTCGTACTGGTAACCTTTTAAAACCCAGTGCTCGTACCGGTAATCTTTTAAGATCCAATGCTCGTACTGGTAATCTTTTAAAACCCAGTGCTCGTACTGGTAACCTTTTAAGACCCAGTGCTCGTACTGGTAACCTTTTAAAACCCAGTGCTCATACTGGTAATCTTTTAAAACCCAGTGCTTGTACTGGTAATCTTTTAAAACCCAGTGCTCGTACTGGTGATCTTTTAAAACCCAGTGCTCGTATTGGTAATCTTTTAAAACCCAGTACTCGTGCTAGTAATCTTTTAAAAACCTAGTGCTCGTACTGGTAATCTTTTAAAACCCAGTGTTCGTACTGGTAATCTTCCAAAATCCAGTGCTCGTACTGGTACTCTTCCAAAATCTGATGCTCGTACTAGTTGAACTAGTCCCAAATGTCATTTTTATACTTATCAACTTTTCTTTCCTTTAAATGTCTTGAATTGGTCTAGAAGATTCGAGTTTCGATTCAAATCTTCTTCCAAATCCAATTTAGAATTTGTCTAGAAAATCCAAGTCCCGACTTGAATTTTCTTACAAATCCAATTCGTATAATTTTCTTTCCTCCAGATTCTAGACTTGGTCTAGAAGAGTGAAGTTCTGATTCGAATCTTCTTCCAAATCCAATTCAGAATTGGTCTAGAAAATCAGAGTTCCGACTCGAATTTTCTTTCAAATCCAATTCACTTGGCTTTCCTTTAAAAGTTTGAACTTCTACTCAAACTTTCCTGCAAATTTGGCAATTGGTCTAGAAGATCCGAGTTCCGACCCGAACTCTCTTTCAAAATCCAATTCATCTAGTTTTTCCTTAGAGACTTGAATTTCGATCTTCCCTCAAACCCAGTTTAGCACCTGGTCCATTCAAAGCTCACAAGTTTAATGATTCCTTCTTAAACTATGATCCTTAGGTTAAATCCCTAAGGAATTGATAGTTCGTAGGTCAAACCCTTGCGAAACCAATATGATTTGTAGGCTGAACGCCTGTCAAACCAATATGACTCATAGGTTGAACCCCTTTGTGAACCAAAAGTTCTTCTCAACCCAGTGGTTCTTAGGTTGAACCCCTTTCGAACCAGTCTCATTCTCAAAAATTTGATTTGTAGGTTGAATTCCTATTGATCCCCAGTTCTTAGGTTGAACCCCTTTGGAGCAAATCTCACTTTCAAAAATTTGATCTGTAGGTTGAAGTCTTCCTGATCCAATATTCTTTACAGTCCTTAGGTCGAACCCCTTTCAGATTGGTATTTTTCATAAATGTGATTTGTAGGTTGAAGTCCTCCTGATCCGCGTTCTTAGGCTGAATCCCTATTGAACCCATGTCATTCCCAGTGAACCAATGTCGTTCTCAATAGAACCAATGTCGTTCTTAGGCTGAATCCCTATTGAACCCATGTCGTTCCCAGTGAACCAATGCCGTTCTCAATTGAACCAATGTCGTTCTTAGGCTGAATCCCTATTGAACCCATGTCGTTTCCAGTGAACCAATGCCGTTCTCAATTGAACCAATGTCGTTCTTAGGCTGAATCCCTATTGAACTAATGTCGTTCTTAGGCTGAATCCCTATTGAACCCATGTCGTTCCCAGTGAACCAATGCCGTTCTCAATTGAACCAATGTCGTTCTTAGGCTGAATCCCTATTGAACCCATGTCGTTCCCAGTGAACCAATGCCCTTCTCAATTGAACCAATGTCGTTCTTAGGCTGAATCCCTATTGAACCCATGTCGTTCCCAGTGAACCAATGTCGTTCTCAATTGAACCAATGTCGTTCTTAGGCTGAATCCCTATTGAACTAATGTCGTTCTCAATCGAACCAATGTCTTTCTCAATCGAACCAATGTCGTTCTTAGGATGAATCCCTACGGAACCCATGTCGCTCCCAGTAAACCAATTCTCAATTTCGATCTCCAGGTCATCCAATATCCTATTTCCAATTTCTGAGTCTCTATTTTGGGGAAAGAAGAGGAGAATCTAGCCACGGATGTGTCATTTAGATCTCAAGTGATTTCTTTCACCAAGGATTTCAGGAATATTTTGCCAATTTGTCATGAAAAATAGTTGTTGATCTCAAAATCTTTACTGCATAAAATTGTACCTCAGAATACCTTTAGTATTACTTCTAAAAGGACAAAGCTTTTGTGAAAAAGGATTCAAAATTCAGAATCTTTCTATTGGCCAACCAAAAGGATGAAGAATAAATCTGCGATATGGCCAGCAAAGAAAATTCAATGTTGTTGCAAAGCCATGAGTGATTGATATTGATCGCAGTCAATGGCACACTTTTTAAGATCATTCTTGGAAAATAAAAGCAGTCGAAATATCCTGAGTGATACAGAAAAATTCACTCAATCTCCATGTCTCCTCAATCACCTAAGCTGCAATTAAATATCTGCAAAAGGGATCTCTCAACTGTCGTCAAGATGAAGGCGAATTAGATGAGTCGACCCCCGGGGCCAAAGAAGATTTGGATCATCTCCAAGATGACGGAGTTTGTGACAGATCCTTCCAGGGAAAGTCCAGATCATCGTCGAGATGAAGGCGAGTGTGATGGACCTACCGACAAATCCTAAAAGATATTTAATTTCTGCTATCATCAAGAGATTCCCAACCAATGAGCCAATAACCGTCAATATAATCCCTAAGAGAAAAGAAGGATCAGAACATCTCTGAGATGAAGGAGTTTCTGACGTACCCTTCCAAAAAAATAAAGAGAGAAAAAGCTAGGACATCTCCAAAATGAAGGATGATGTAATTCTCGAAAAATCCAAGAGAGCTCCAATTCTGTTAAAAAGAGAGTGCAGAAAGATCATCATGAGAAAAGAATCCCAGGATATCAGACTGCCGAATCTATCAAGAATCTTCTTTAACTTTGTGAAATTCTTTTATCAATATTCTTTCACCAATAGCTCTCGCAATATCAAGAATACTTTCTTTTCCGTCCATATCAAGGAAATTGATAGCTTCCTTGAAAGAAAGCCAATCACAAGCAATTTGAATTTGAATCTTGATTCTACGGAGTTAAGCCCAGTCGGAGGTAATACTTCAGGTAGAAAAGAGGGAATACTTTCAAAACAATGTGCATCATTTTCAATTATTTTTGAATCAACAACAATTTTCAACATTTTGACAATATTTTCTAGCTATCCTGACATGAAGTGAGAACTTGATGTTTATTTTGATGTATCCAGGCGTTGTTGTTATCCCTTTTAGGATCGGATGATGGGAGTTGTCCAAGATCCTTTCCTTCTTGTTTTAATCTGAGTGCCTGGGCTCTCAGATTTGCACACTTCCCTGTGCTCCCCACTGTCCCACCATAGACAGTTCCCGTTCAGGTTAAGGGTTAAACCTGAATTTTTTGCAAAAAGGTCATCTGTCTTAAAAGTCATTCAGTCTCAGCGATGAGACGTCCAAGATCAATCCCTTTTCAAGCTTTAGGGAACCCCCCTTTCTTCCTTTTGCAAACCCCTCTCGGATTTATTGTGCAAAATTCGAAGGTCCCATCATGGTTTCTTCATTCGAGGACTCCGTATATCGTCCCCTTTCAGGTTAAGGGTTAATCCTGAGCCTCATTTTTCCACGAGGTATCGTCCCCTTTTAGGTTAAGGGTTAAGCCTGAGCCTCGTTTTTCCATGAGGTATCATCCCCTTTCAGGTTAAGGGTTAAGCCTGAGCCTCGTTTTTCCACGAGGTATCGTCCCCTTTCAGGTTAAGGGTTAAGCCTGAGTCTCATTTTTCCACGAGGTATCGTCCCCTTTCAGGTTAAGGGTTAAGCCTGAGCCTCGTTTTTCCACGAGGTATCGTCCCCTTTCAGGTTAAGGGTTAAGCCTGAGCCTCGTTTTTCCACGAGGTATCGTCCTCTTTCAGGTTAAGGGTTAAGCCTGAGCCTCGTTTTTCCACGAGGTATCGTCCCCTTTCAGGTCAAGGGGTTAAACCTGAGCCTCATTCTGATGAGGTATTTCATTTGTCGTCCCATCCAGGTTAAGGGCTAAGCCTGAGCCTCATTTTGATGAGGTGAATCTTCTTCTTTATTCTTTATGCTATATCTACCACCATCATTTGAACTAATTCTTTCATACCCAGTCAAATTCATCTAACTGAGGCATGTTTATAGTCTGAATTTGGTGTGTTTTTCTTTGCCACTAAGCTCGACTTACAACCAGCTTAGTAGCAAAGAGGGGCATCTGTAAACACCCCAAATTTTCACCCTTATCTAGTGCTTACATTTCATGTGTCATTGCTTATCATTGCATGAATTCAGCATATCATTGCATTGCATAGCATAGCATTGCATGTCATTACATCTCATCTTCGAGATCCAACACTCCTGTTTTCAAAACATTCAATCCAGAGTTGAATTTTAAAACTTTTCTTTCAAAAATCAATTTTAAAACCTGTGTTTTTAATCAACATTGTGTCATTTGCCAACCCCCAGGACCTTATATTTTGAAGTATTTTCTCAGAAAACAATCTGGATTCATTTCAAACTCAATTTCAATTGATTTCAATTCTCAGATGAGACCCATTTAGGTGGTGTCGCTTCTGGATTCCTTCACTTATCAAAAATCTTAGAGTCCTAATTGAATCAGGACTCTTTTTTCAGAGTCTTAGTCGGATCAAAACTCTACTTTTCACTACTTTTTTACCTGTCTTTGAAGAAAACCTTTTAAAAATCTTCTGTTTTGGCCAAAATCTCAGAGTCCTGGTTGGATCAGGACTCTTCTTCAAGAGTCCAGTCGGATCAGGACTCTTCTTCAGAGTTTCAATTGGATTGGGACTCTAATCTTTTACAGCTATTTTTATCTATTTTCAATCAAATCTTTTAAAATCTTTCAAAATGAGTCAGAAACTCAGAGTTTTAGTCAAAACAGGACTTTGTTCAGAGAGTCCTAGTTGGATCAAGACTCTGATCCTGATTTCAATTTTGAGAGAATCTTTCAAAAATCTTTCAATCTACCAAAACTATTACACTTTTATCAATAAATTTCAAAATTCTGAGGTTTTATCTCAGAGTCCTGATCAAATCAGGACTCTACCCCAGAGTCCTGATCGAAGTAGGACTCTATCCAAAATTGATTTTCTCACTTCATTTTCACTAGTTTTAAAAAAGCTTTGCTTAAATTTCATCATTTACTTATCAGAAAACCAAAATTTTTTAGAGTTCTGATCGAATCAGGACTTTTTCTCAGAGTCCTAATCAGAACAGGACTCTGAACCAAAACTTCAATTTCATCCCATTTTAACTGTTTTCCAAAATTCTCTCATTTGTTTTATTAGAAAATCCAAAAATCTGAGAGTCCTAGTTCAATCAGGACTCTGTTCTCAGAGTCTCAGTTGAATCAGAACTCTGTTCTATTTCAATACTTGTCATTGTTTACATTGTTCTTTCGTCTGTTTTTCAGAAAATACCAAAAAATCTAGAGTTTCAGTCCGATCAGGACTCTGTCCCAGAGTCCTAGTCCAGTCAGGAGTCTGTTTTGAAGTTTGTTTTTACTCCATTTTTTTTATTTATTTCCATTTGTTTTCAAAAATTAGGTCATTTTGTAGAGTCCAGTTAATCCAGGACTCTATTTCAGAGTCCTGATTGAGTTAGGAGTCTAACCCTGACAGTATTTTCTGACTTATTTCATCATTTTTGATAAAATCTTTTCAGAAACTTCTTCATTTGGCTTTTAAAAACCAAAATCACAGAGTCCTAAAAATTCAGGACTCTAACCCAGAGTTCCAGTTCGCTTGAGACTCTATTTTCAAAAGTCTTGAATTTCAAATACTGATTTTAACCCCTTTTCAAAACCATTTTCAGTGTTTATTTCAAAATTTTTCAAAACTCGATGTGGGCCCACTCAGTTGGCACCATATCCAGAGGAGTTATGACTTGGTTAGAACACTATGCCATTTCAAAAATTCTAATTTTAAGATTGCTTTTGAAAATCCTTTTGAAAATTCCTTCAATTTCAAGTTTTAAAATTGCTTTTTGAAAAACTCAAGTAGGGCCCACTCGGGGTGGCGCCATATTCGAGTAAGTCAGGGCTAGACTAGGGTTAGTCAGTGTCTTGGTTAGTGTTAGGGGTTTAGAAGAGTTAATATCATTTTGAAAACCCATTTTGAAGTTTAGTTTTTAAAACTAGTGTTTTTAAAGGTTTTTAAAGGTTTTTAAAGGTTTTTAAAAAACCAAATGTGGAAGATGCCAAGTGGCATAACATTTGGGGGTTTTCTAGGTTTAGTTAGGGGCTAATTAGGGATTAATTAGAGTACCATCTAGGCTATAATTCTCCAAAAAATCATTTCCCTTAGTGGATTTATTAGAAAGAGTCCTGAAAAAATGAAAAACCTCTTAATTAACCCTAATTAAGGAGGTTTTGAAAACCTATAAATAGGGGACTTCAAGAGGTCAAAAGGGGCTCTTTTTCTCTCAAATTTTCGTGGCCTCTCTCTCCTCTTCAGCACCTCCACCTTCCTCCATTGCAGCTGCAGCCCCAAGGTGAGTTTATTTAATATTATTTTATTATTATTTTATTAGTTTTTATGATTTTTCAATAGATTTCACCATGGAAACTCTTGTGTTCATGGATTTAACCATGGATTTCATCCAAGAACCCCAAAATCGACCCAAGAAGATGATCTAACTCAGTTTGAGGGTGATTTCAAGGATTCTAATCCATTAGAATTGATGAGAGGTACATTTTTCATGTTCTTAACCGACGAAACGTGAAATTTACCCGTTAAATGGGTTAAATCCATGATTTCAAAAGTGAAAGCAAATTCCAGCCATTGATTCCCTGTATTTTATTTATTTATTTTTTTTATCCATGTTTATTACACGTTTTCCAGCATAGAAATCATTTGTATTTACTGTTTTATGGTTTATTTTATTGTTTTACATTAATTAATGCATAGTTTTTATAGTTTCTTAGATTTCTGTGTGTTTTAGGTTTAGAACAGTAAAGATAATGTTATTTAGGATTTAAATACTTGTTGTTTATTTCTGGTTTTTTTATATGTGAAGCATGCATATGTGATTGATCTACTGTAAAAAAATCAGAGATTTTGGATTTCGGGAACCCTGTCAGAAAAATCAGACATCAAGTCGAGTTTTTAAAACTTTAAAATCGTTGTTAAAATCAGGAAGGTAACTTGTTGTGATGATATTTTTCTCATCCTATATCCGATTTTAGATCTGTAAAATGCCATGGATTCACATTGATTAGATCTGTCTACTGTGAAATTTTCAAAATTTTGTATTACTGTTTAGTATTTTTCCTCTGTCAGAGACTCTGATTTTCAATTTAAAACTCGTTAGGGTTTTCCAAAACCCTAATCAGACTTGTGTTGTTTATAAATCCCAAACTACAGATCCGATTCATGATCTGTAAAAAGTGAGTATTGTTATTTTTTGTCAACTGTGCATTGTTAAAATCTCAAATATTTTGAATGAGTACTGATATTTAGCCCAGAATTTTCAATTGAAAGTATCAGTTAGGACCAAAGTTAAAATCAATATATTCAAGTCCGGATTGTCGGATGGGTATCTCCCTGGTTTTAAACGATTTTTCAGATCTGTAAAAAGGAAAAGTTCTGTTTTCCTGTCTATTTAGTCTTTGTAAAATTTCATAGATTTCCATGAAAATTTGAGCTCTGGTTCGGGTCTTGGACTGAGACTGGTTGGTGAACTAGGTCAAAAATAGCATATTTTTAGGGTTTGATGCTATTTTCGGATTAATTTAATGCCAAAAAAAATAAATTATAATTCTAATTTGATATTAGGGTTATAACAAGTGCAGGTACCAATTTTGAGGATTTTTGGAATCTGATTGATGGCTGAATTAAGCAAATTGCAAAACAGGACACCCGAAGAATTCCAAAACACTGCAAAAATCACAAAATTTGTGATATTCTTGGATTTTCGTGTATAAGCATATATTTTTAGGGTTTAATCATGTTCATAATCATATTAGGATACTTTAGGTTAAATTTGATGTTAATTTGATTTCATTTAATCCTTAAAACCCAAGTTTTTACCAAAATCTATTTCAGAAAACCCTGATTTCAAGGCCATAGTCTTGCTATCAGGGGCAATTTGGTCATTTGACCTCAATTTCGAAATCCCTAACCTTAGTTTTCATGTGTTAAAGTATGTCATATCATATTTTAGCCTAGTTTATTTGCATTTGAATTTCAAAACTTGCATTTTACCAAATATCTTTCTGAAAGCCCTAATTTCAAGGCCATAGTCTTGTTATTAGGGGTATTTTGGTCATTTTGACCCCAATTTCGAAATTTCATATCTTATCTTCCTTATTCATTCATATTTATTTCATACTTTATCATTTTGATTTAAGGGAATCATGGCAAAAAGGCTTATATCTAGCAAAATCCAGCAATTTCCTGATATTGTTGGATAAATCTAGAAAAGCTAACATATCATCACTAACAAAGTTTTCTAGTTTTGCAGGTACATTGAAGACTTTATTTTTCATGTATTTAAATTTCAATAGTGATGTAAACTAAATTAAACTTTGGAATAAGAATTTACATTTCCTGCTTAGCTTAGGCAGCATTGCATATAGTTTGTTTTTTTAAATAATGTTAATGTGTGATGGATGATGATTCATGCATATTCAAACTCACTATGATCTACACGAATGACACATACACTAGCTTTTATGAAGTTTATAAACTTGGTGGAATTTGTATTTATGGCCATAGTCAGAATACGAATGATACCCAGATTTATGATCTTCACATTAGCCACATTCAGCCTACACTCTTAGGCTAATTTCAAAATGCACTGCATTTCTCAAAAATACAAAGAGTTTTTCCCAATTCCTCAAAATCATATTCATTCATTTCATGAACTTTCCAATTCCAATTCCAATTCAAGTTCCAAGTCAAAGGAATCAAATTCTTCAAAATTTCCTAAGTCTTATTCAAAATCGATTTTCTCAAAATATGGATTTGCCAATGATATTTCAAGTATTTCCCAAGTTCCAAATTCGATTTTCTAAGTTAGATTTTCAATTTCAAAGTTTGAATTCAAAGAAATCGAGTTTTTCAAAGTTATTTCACATTTCTCAAAATCGATTTTCACAAAATCCTTATATTTCTTTAGAAATCGATTTTCACTTTCTCAAATACAGCATCTCAAAAATAATTCACAATTTTCAAAGAGTTTATTTTCCAAGAATCTTCCAAATATTTTCCAATCTTTGAAGCAAACATCATGTTTTCAAATGTGCATTTTTAGAAATTCATAGCACATGCCTGATTCTTTGTGCATTTAGGAATTAGAATATGGTTTAGACAAGTTGAACAAAGCAAAGCATTTGATTGATCATTGGTTCAATTACCCCTGGTAAAGGCGCCAGGAACGGTTGAATCTCGTACCGACAGGCGAGTCCCATTCTTCGGAATAATCCCGCATTTTAAAAACGGAGGCGAGTTATTTTCAAAATCTTTTTCAAAGGTCAGTTTGATTTGCAAAAGTAAAATTTTGCGATGATAACAAGACTCCAAGTTAGTTGAGCATCGCCTTGTATTGAAGCCAGATTGCAAACCAATCAAGCAGAAATTGAGAAAGATGGATCCTCGAGTGGCACCGCAAGTTAAAGAAGGACTTGAAGAATTATTAAAAGCGGGATTCATTCAGACCATTGAATATCCAGACTGGTTGGCGAACATCGTGGCAGTTCCCAAAAAGAATGGCAAAGTCCGGATTTGTATTGACTTCAGAGATCTAAACAAAGCCACCCCAAAAGATGATTATCCACTCCCCAACATCGATCTTCTGATCGATAGCACGGCAGGCCATGCCATGTTCTCCTTTATGGATGGATACTCAGGCTATAATCAGATCAAATTGGCCGCTCGTGACCAATCCAAAACTTCCTTCACCATGCCTTGGGGTACGTTTTGCTATACGGTCATGCCATTTGGGCTCAAGAATGCTGGGGCGACCTATCAGAGGGCCATGGCAGTTATCTTTCATGACCAGATACACAAGAACATGGATGCCTATGTAGATGATATTTTGGTCAAATCCAAAGAGGGAGAGGATCATCTTGATGCTCTCGGCCAAGTCTTTGAAAGACTTATTCTATACAAATTAAGACTCAATCCACAAAAATGCATCTTCGGAGTGGAGTCAGGCAAGCTGCTTGGTTACATGATCAGTAAGAAAGGCATAGAAGTGGATCCTGCCAAGGCAAAGGCGATCATTGATATGCCGCCTCCCACTAATCTTAAAGAGCTGCGAAGTCTTCAAGGTCGTATTCAGTCAATTCGACGTTTTATCTCCAATTTGGCCATGAGGTGCGAACCCTTCAATCACTTGCTGAGAAAAGAAGTGAAGTTTGAGTGGGGACCAGAATGTCAGCTCTCATTTGAGCGCATCAAGCAGTATCTTCTCAATCCACCAGTTCTGAAGCCACCAAAACTGGGAAAGCCGCTTCTCTTGTATATCTCTGTCAACTATAATCCTTGCGGAGGATTTCTTGCACAGTACGAGGAAGGCAGCCGGATAGAGCATGCCATCTACTACATCAGCAAGACCTTCATCGATTATGAGAAAAGATATTCTCAGATAGAGAAGACATGTCTAGCCTTAGTATGGATGTGTGTGATCATCGCAAAAATTTTCCTCTCTTGTGGTTTCTCTCTCTTCCTTCTCTTTTCCTTTTCCAACCTCTATTTTCCTCCTTTTTGAAGGGAGAAGAATAAAAGAAAGAAAAAGAAAGAGAAAAGAAAAGAAAAGAAAGAGAGAGAGAAGAGGAACTTTTTTGCGGGTTTTCACTTGACCTTAATTTGAAAAATATTTAAAAATTTAACTCGCCTCCGTTTTTGAAAATGTGCGGGAAAAATGAAGAGATGGGATTCGCTCGTCGGTACGAGGTTTGATCGTTCCTGGCGCCTTTACCAGGGGTAATCGAACCAAGGATCGAATCTATGCCTTTTGCTTTGCCTAAATATAATCTAAGAATTTATCCTAACTCTAAATGCACAAAGAATCATACTTGTGCAATGCAAGAATGTATGCTCTTTTGAAAATTGATTTAGAAATTTTCAAGTATTCTGAGATGAACTTGGTAAAGGAGTGAAGAAATGATTTAATCTAACTTAGAACTTGAGATAGATCAGAGGAGTTCTAAGTTTTTGAAGTAAATCAGGATTGGAAGAATAAATGAGAAAGAATGACTTGAAGCTTTGAAATGAAAGGAAATGAAATTTCAAAGTAAAAAATGGACTTTGAATTTGAATTTGAATTTGAATTTAGGAAAGAAAATGAATACTTGAGATGGAATTGAATTTGGATTTTTAAGTTTGGAATGGATCTGAGATAATCAAATGGTATTTAAGAATAAAAATGGATTTAGGAAGTTCAGATGAGATGTGAAAATGGATTTGGATTTTGAATGGAATTTGGAAATCAAGATGGAATTTGAATTCAAAGTCTGAATCTTTAAATAGGGTTTGAATCTGAAATCTGAGATTGGAATTGGATTCGAAATTTGGAAATTGAAATCTAAGATGGATTTAAATTCTGAATCCTAGAATAGATCTTGGATCTGAAATCTGAGATAATTGGGTTCTGGATCCTAGAATGGATTTGGATCTGAAGTCTGAGATCCAAAGTGAAATTGGATTCTGGATCTTAAAATAGATTTGGATCTGAAGTCTGAGATCCAAGGTAGAATTGGACTCTGGATCCTAGAATGGATTTGGATCCGAAGTCTGAGATCCAAGGTGAAATTGGATTCTGGATCCTATAAGGAAATTGGATCTAAAGTTTAAGATCCACAGTGAAATTGGAGTCTGGATCCTAAGGGGGAATTGGATCTGAAGTCTAAGATCCAATTTGAGTGTTGAATCCTGGATCCTAAAATGGATTTGGAGTTAAATTCAGAAGATGAATCAAGAACTTCCAAGTTTAATTTGAACTTGAAAAATGAAATTTAGAATTTGAATATACAAACGAATTTCAAAGTCAAATTAGACCTTGAATTTTTTAATTTGGAATTTAGAAGATGAATCAAGAGTCTCAAAGCTAAAATTGAACTTTGAGTTTGATTAGAGTTTTGAATACAAAATGAATTTGGAATTTCAAAGTCAAATTGAACTTTGAAATTTGTTTTGAATTTGAATACAAAAATGACTTTGAAATCTCAAAGTTAAATTGAACTTTGAGATTGAAAATGAAATTGAATTTGAAAATGAAAGGATGAATTGGATTTTTATAAGAATTGAAGATAGATAAAGGAAGATATTTACATCACTTGGAGTTTTTGAAAAAGGAATTTTGAAAATATGATGCAGTTTTATCTAAAATGATGAATGAACTTGAATTTTTTGAAATTTGGATTTTGAAAAGCTATTTCATTCTTTAAATGAATTAAAATAAGATTGAAAATATAACACATCCTTGACTATGGTCATTGAATGTATTATATAATAATCTATATTTGAATTCAGGTGAAGAATAAAACACATTTGGTGCTTTTATAGAATTTAAAATAAAATTAATTCTCAATATTCCCTGACTATGGTCATTGGTATATATTTTGGATTAATTTTAAGTTAAATTCTAATAAAAGAAGAAAATATTTAAGGAAAATGTGATGAATTTTGAAAACAGATCCAATGTGGATCCAGTGTTATTTCATAAAAGATAAGAATGCTAAGTCTTGTTTACATCCTGACTATGGCCATTGATGTAAATCATCCACTCAGAATTAATTATCTTTTATAAAATGATGCACGTGCCATTCGTGTTTCATCATTGTGAGATTTAAAAAAAAAAAAGCATGAAAATAAACAGTTTATGATATTTACAATGTTCATTTATTCTATCTAAAACAGGAAAAGCAAATTTTCATTAATATATAATTATTACAAATTTTTAGATAAAAAGCTCCTAACAATCGCTATGTATTCCTGCAAAGACAAGGTTAATATAGAATAACATGCTAAGAAGGTGGAAGATATTATGGTAGAATTGGCATACTTATAACTGAGTGTGACATCTACTTCTAATGAAAGAAATATACATATATGCATACTAGTGAGATAAATACACACGAATATGCATATCAAAACAGGAAAACATGTATGGAAAGAGCATTTACAAGCAATACTTATACTAATGGGATGGTGTGCATGTATGTCTAAGCCTGATGTGAATGCCTTATGTTAGATGGAATGTGATAGGAGAAACCAATGGGAATAGGACGCTGATATACACTACCTACCAATGCCTATACTGACCCATCGTGCATGCAACTGATATTCTGATTTCAATAGACAATACATGCTAAACTCATGCACCGACACTACCTTACCCAACATTGATGCACTGTTAGTCCAGATTTACTGACATAATCTTACCCCTTAATTATATCTATTTGAACTCTCTAATGCATAATATCTAATGTAGACTAATACATGTTGCTTGATCAATGACTTATCTATGCACTGATGCAGACTTGCTAACCCACTGACTATTAATACAGATTAACCGTTATACACTACATGATGCCAACACACTAACTGTTAATGTATAGGCTGACTGCAAGAGGCCACCCAACACAATCTGTATCAACCTTCAATGCTTAGCACTGATTCGTTTATTCACAGGCATGCAGGTTACTTAATGCTCTACTTCCTAACTTAGAGAAATCATAATGGGGGTCATATATGATAAAAAATATTAGATATCAAAACACAGATATAACACATTACAAATCTGCTACCAAACTCAAACGCAGCCATTCCTTGTAGCAACTGCCATATGCTCCATTGGAAGCCAGTTACCAAATTCCTTTTGGAAAGGCCATGCATTTATATGAAGTTCAGTAATAATTGGATTGTTTTAACAATGGTCATTGATGATTCCTGTAACTAAATAATCATGTCCCTTGAATGAAAATTTATAGAAGTATCCATGGTGATGTTCAAGAGAATATTACATACCATATTTACATTTCTGGACTTGCTGCAGCCCATGCTAAAGATTGGTTGTACTGACCTTCCTCAGATGAAATCCTTGAATTAGAGTACTCGATAATGAACTTGCCACCTTTTATGCTTGTAACGTCAACACAGTAAATCGTATTCTGCTCTTCCTGATTTTGAAGAGAACCAGCATCGAATATAGACAAGATAACAAGGTGATCTTCGAAAGCTCCTCTTTGAAATTCCCTTCAACACCTAGATGGCGATGTGGCGGATGTTATGATTCCTTTCCCACTACCCGATGTGGGTCCCAGTTATATAATCCCCATTCTGGACCAAACCTGTGTGCACCCAGAAATTATCACTCCCCAAATCATAAGAAAAAAAAGAAAAGAAAAGATGTACAGGAGGATAAACAAGATGATGAGTGACTCTGAGACTCCTTCATTTCAGCATTGGAATTCCTAAAGGGTTAGCTCCAACAATGCCTCACATCTTGCTGATATGGCTACTGGAGTAACTTTAGCAGCAGGTTCCTTGTATTTTTGTCATTCTCACTTGTTCTCCCAGAATTCAAAATAAATCAGCAGCGGCTGGAGCATTGCTTATCAAAGTATGTAGCAGGGGGAGGAATGATACATATATAGGTGAAAACATTGTGGTGTAACAGGGGAACAAATGCAATAAAAAAAAATATGTAGAGATGTAGAATGAAGTGCTAGTATGACAGTGGATGGATGCCATTCGGTTGGGTGATATAGTATATAGAAAATGAAGCACAAAGAATATAGATTAACGTGCAAGCACAAAGAAAAGACCTGCTGAAGCCAATGTCCCTGTAGTATGAGCAACATATGCTAATTTAGCTGATTGACTGAATGACAATCGCTGGAACCAATTCAGAAGAGCCCACTAGATTTGTGGGTTGATTTTAGCAATCACAAGCAATTTAATATTTCAACCAGCATGACAGATGATGAGGCGAATGGGTATATGCTTAGATGGGTTGCTAGTGAGATGGAAACTATACATTATGAAGGTATGGCAGCTAGTTAAACAAAGATGTAACGACAATTAAATAAAATAAAAAAATGGTGAGGTGTAAGTGGTGAGGGCCAGATAGCAAGTAGACATAGGGAATATCAGCTAAACCCAGATACAATATTCAATTATTCCATAAAAACACACCAGATATGGAAATCAATCACCTGATCTATTCAAACACTCGACCTGTCAATTGATAAAAAAAAAAATGCACCAGATATGCTAAATTTTCTCAACAAAACTTGCTAGATATCAGAAGATTACCTGAGGACCAGCCAATGAAAAATGCATCAATCAACGCAATTGATCCGCTGTAGATATTCATTGACATATAACCTGAATGTGCTTAAACGACATCACCTGTATAGTCCTTCGTAACAGTCCACTGATGAATGATTTTCTGGCAACAGTGAATCGACTTATTCACAGCAGATAGACTGGTTGCTGCAAAATGGTCACTGCCCAACAAGACCAACTTGACTCCAGCAAATCTGAAGTTGTACATTGCTCCATCTGTACTGTATCACCAGAATCGGTTTCCTCAATCCATCATTCAGATTCGAGGTTCAAGTCTTCCTCTTGTTCCCACCTCACTTTTTTTTATTCCATTCTTTTACCTTCTCAATGGACGTTTATGATCTATGATGTAGTGCCGATCGTTAGTGCTGAATAGGCCATTGAGGTTGTCATACACCGGGCGGTGATAAGGTTATCACTGTTTATGGACTACTGAAATTCGATAAAAGAAAAGGGAAATAGAGGGGGGAGAGCATAAAATAAAGCTGCTGGAATCAAGGATCATAATATTAACAGAAAATCAAAAATGGAAATAAAATTGAGAACTAGCAGGAATAAAAATATGGAAAACTGAAACATGTAAAGCAAATACATTGATCCAATATTCCATAAGGAGAACGAACTGAGGATTTTATTGCTGCATCATACGACTCATCGGCAGATGGGTATTCAATCCCCATCCACCTCATCTGAATAACATATAACCAGAGGGGATTTATAGGAAAAACAATTATGAGAAAGAGGGAAATGTAAATGAACAAATACAGTCATTATAAATTCGATGCTATTTAAAATGAGAAAATCAAAACATAGATGATACTTGAAATAAATAATAGAAAAGAGCAGGGGATCGGATGATGAAAATGACATTTTGAAAACAGACATTTAACCAAAACCAGGGAGATTTTAATAAACGTAAGAAGGAAATGTCGGAATAAATATTCCATTGCTGTTGCACATGGGTGGGTTGATGTTGCACAGGCAACTCAACGTCACCCATGGTGCGTTAATGGATTTAAAAAGCAAGAAAATCAAAGAGGGAAGAAAAGTTTACAGAGGAGAAGAAAACATACTTACCTGTAATGGCGGAGGTAGTCGACTTGTTATTTGAAGACTTGCATTTGAGGAGAAGCAGAGGAGATAGGAGGGTGAAGGAGAAGAAGAAGAAGAAAAAAAAAGAAGGAGAAGAAGGAGTATGGTGGGGTGAAATGCGGTCGATACATGAAGAGGAGGGCAATGGGGAGGTGAAAACGGATCCCTCGAGGAGACGCCCTTTGCCCATTTTTAAAGAGGATCAAGAGGAGTCCAGAAGAGGCTTCCGTTGCCGATGGATGGAGGAGAGAGGTTGAGGTTGTTGAAGATGAAGGGTTGGATGGAGAGAGAATGGAGGCTGAGAATGGGATCATTCTGGAAGCACATGGGTCCTTCCGGCGGGGAGAATGAGAGATGAAGGAGAGAGAGGGCGACCGCTGTTCTCCTCTTTTTCCTTACGAAGGAAAACCCTAAAAGACAAATTTATGAAAGGGCCCCTTTGTTTTTAGGATTTTTACAAAGAGGGGGCTCCCTCAAAAAGAGATTTTCACAAAAGTGTTTTTCAAAAATGAGGTTTTTAGTAAAACTCATTTGTTTTTCTCGTGATTTTTTCAATTATTTTTCATTTTTTTGTATTTTTTGGAAGAAAATTTTAAGACTTTACGAGAAAACAAAGATTAAAATACTAATTTTTTTGTATTTTTCTGAGAAATATTTACAAAAGTGTTTTTCCGAGAATTTCAGGCCATTTTGGGGAAAATTCTTCAGAAGAATGGGTTTTGACCCAAGTTTTGAGAAAATGTTCGAGTTTTGAAACTCGAATCAATAAATACAACGCAATGGATCCAAACAGATACCGGACGAACTGTTTGAGCTTTTCTAGAAGTTATTTTTGGAAATTTTAAGAATTTGATTTAAAATTGGATAATGAAGCTCAGATTTGATTTTGACAATGGATCCGGGTCCAAAATTGAGTCAAATATATAAAATGAATTTAATTTTAGCAAAATTTGAGAAATAAAATGGAATTTAGATTTAAAGCTGACTCAATTACCCAGAATGTGGGGTCAGGGGCAAAAAGGGGAATATTTACAATATTTTGAAAATTTTGGGGTGTTCACAGATGCCCCTCTTTGCTACTAAGTCGGTTGAAAGCCGAGCTTAGTGGCAAAGAAACACTCCAAATTTTGAAAAATGCCCCAGTCAGCCGATCTGAGCTGGGTGTGGAAGAATTATGGCTTTTTAAGCTTAAAATCCTCATCCTGAATGGTCCTGGGGGGGGACGAAATCCTCGGAAATGATATGACTGAATAATAGAGATGAGGAAATCGTGATTGGACTTTTGGGCGAAGATCCCGAAATGATGAAAGATAAGAATTTAGATCAAGTCTCGAGGGCGAGACAAGGTCAGCCTTTTGAATGACTCAGGTTTAGCCCTTAACCTGGATGGGACGAAGATATATATGATGACCTTGATGGGACATTTTTGGCAAATGTCTCATGAGATGAAGCTCGAGTAAGATCAAAGCATGGATTCCTCGATGTGAAGAACCATGATGGGACTTGGAAGGAAACACCTCGTCGAAACGAGACTCAGGTTTAAACCCAAACCTGGAAAAGGAAGATACCTCGAGGTACGAGGTTCAGGCTTAACCCTTAACCTGAAGAGGACGACCATACGAAATCCTCGAGTGAAGAGACCACGATGGGACCTTCGGAGTTTGGACGAACAAATCCGAAAGGGGTTTGCGAAAGGAGGAAGGAAATGGGAATCCCTAAAGCTTGAAAAAGGGATGAACTTGGACGTCTCATAGCTGGGACAAAATTAGCTTTTGAATTTAATGACCTCTCGCAGGGAGTACAGGTTTTGACCCTTAACCTGAGTGGGAACAACCATACGGATTTCTTGAAACCGTGATGGGACAGGAGAGATATTTCATCTGAGTGAAGCAACTCTTCTGGAAATGTGAGAGATGGAAAATAAGGAGATGTGAGACAAAATGAAGGATGAATAAGGTAACAGGAGGTGAATCTTTCGATGGGGTGAAAGATGAATAAGGCGAACCCTTTATCAAGGAGACGAATCTCTTGACAAGGCAAAAGATGGAACAAGGCAAATCCTTTGGATAGGAGAAGGTGAGAGCGAAATATGAAGATGACGATAAAGATGGCAATAGTAAGGAGAAGGTGAAAAATATGAAATATGAAGATGGCGATGAAGATGGCAATCCTTTTAGCAAGGAGAAAGTAAAATATGAAAATATGAAGATGGCAATAGTAAGGAGAAGGCGAAATGTGAAATATGAAGAAGGCAATCCTTTTAGCAAGGAGAAAGCAAAATGTGAAATATGAAGAAGGCAATCCTTTTAGCAAGGAGAAGGCAAAATGTGAAATATGAAGAAGGCAATCCTTTTAGCAAGGAGAAGGCAAGATGTGAGATATGAAGAAGGCAATCCTCTTGGTAAGGAGAAGGCAAAATGTAAGATATGAAGAAGGCAATCCTCTTGGTAAGGAGAAGGCAAAATGTAAGATATGAAGAAGGCAATCCTTCTAACAAGGAGAAGGCAAGTCTCTTGACAAAGCGAAAGACGAGGAAGACGATCATTTAATCAAGGAGAAAGGCAAATCTTTTGACAACGCAAAAAGACAGGGAAGGCAATCCTTTTATCAAGGAGAAGGTGAGTCTTTCGACAAAGCGAAAGATGGAGAAGGCTATCCTTTCATCAAGGAGAAGGCGAGTCTTTCGACAGAGCGAAAGACGAAGAAGGCAATCCTTTTATCAAGGAGAAGGCGAGTCTTTCGACAGAGCGAAAGACGAAGACGACAATCCTTTTATCAAGGAGAAGGCGAGTCTCTCGACGGAGCGAAAGACAGAGAAGGCAATCCTTTCATCAAGGAGAAGGCGAGTCTCTCGACGGAGCAAAAGACGAAGAAGGCAATCCTTTTATCAAGGAGAAGGTGAGTCTCTCGACAAAGCGAAAGACGAAGAAGGCAATCCTTTCATCAAGGAGAAGGCGAGTCTCTCGACAAAGCGAAAGACGAAGAAGGCAATCCTTTCATCAAGGAGAAGGCGAGTCTCTCGACAAAGCGAAAGACGAAGAAGGCAATCCTTTCATCAAGGAGAAAGTGAGTCTATCGACAAAGCGAAAGATGAAGAAGGCAATCCTTTAATTAAGGAGAAGGCGAGTCTCTCGACAAAGCGAAAGACGAAGAAGGCAATCCTTTTATCAAGGAGAAAGGCAAATCTTTTGACAATGCAAAAGACGGGAAAAGGCGATCCTTTTAATCAAGGAGAAGGCGAGTCTCTCGACAAAGTGAAAGACGGAGAAGGCAATCCTTTTATCAAGGAGAAGGCGAGTCTCTCGTCAAAGCGAAAGATGGAGAAGGCAATCCTTTTATCAAGGAGAAGGCGAGTCTCTCGTCAAAGCGAAAGACGGAGAAGGCAATCCTTTTATCAAGGAGAAAGCGATTCTCTCGACAAAGTGAAAGACGGAGAAGGCAATCCTTTTATCAAGGAAAAAGGCAAATCTTTTGACAATGCAAAAGACGGGAAAAATCGATCCTTTTAATCAAGGAGAAGGTGAGTCTCTCGACAAAGCGAAAGACGGAGAAGGCAATCCTTTTATCAAGGAGAAGGCAAGTCTCTCGACAAAGCGAAAGACGAAGAAGGCAACACCAAAATGTATCAAAACAGACATCAAGTTCTTATTTTTCATTAGGAAAGCTGAAAAAATATTGCCAAAGTGATAAATTTGTAGTTGTTTCAAGGTGATTGAAGGTGAGCGCTTTCGGAAAATGTTCCCTCTTCCACCTAGAGTATTACCCCCAACTAGGTTAACTCTATAGAATCCAGGATCAAAGTCAAATTTTGTTGTTGATTTTTCTTCAAGGATGCTATCAATTTCCTTGACATGAAAGGAAAGGAAATATTCTTAGCTTCATAAAAGTAATTGAATGAAAAGATATTGAATGAAGAATTTTACATAGATAAAGAAGATTCTTTGCAGTTTGATATCCTGGACATTTTCCCATGATGATCTTTTTGCACTCTTTTAAGTCATAGGGCTTTCTTGGTCTTTTTACATCATCCTTTATTTTGGAGATGTCCTAACTTTTCTCTCTTTTTCAGGGAAGGGTACGTCACAAACTCCTTCATCTTGGAGATGTTCTGATCCTTCATTTATCTCAGGGATTATATATGATGGTATTGGCTCAAAGGTCTTTAGATGATAGCTGGAATCAAATATCTTTTAGGGTTTGTCGGTAGGTCCATCACATCCGCCTTCATCTCGACGGTGATCCGAACTTTTCCTGGAAGGATCCGTCACAAACTCCGTCATCTTGGAGATGTTTCAAATCTTCTTTGGCCCCGGGGGTCTACTCGCTTAATTCACCTTCATCTTGACGACAATTAAGAGATCCCTTTTGCGGATATTTGATTTGCAGCTTAGCTGACTTGAGGAGACATGAATTGGGTAGGTTCTTTTCAGACTGCCCAGGATATTTCCACTGTCTTACTGCCAAAGAATAATCTTTAAGAATGTGCCATAGCTATGATCAATATCAGCTCATTTATGACTCTTCTACATCATTGAATATTTCCTTTACCGGTCATGTCGAAGATTTTTCTTCATCCTCTTGGTTAACCAACAGAAAATTTGGAGTTTGAGCCTTTCTTCATAGAAACTTCACCCTTTTGGAAGGAATACTTAAGGAGATTTGAGGAAATTCTTTATGTAATAAAAGTTTGAGATCAACAACTATTTTATGGCAATTTGGCAAGATATTCCTGAAATCCTTGATGACGAAACCTTTGCTTAACATCGAATTTTGATAATATCAGTGGGATTCTTAAGAAGAATCCAACATGAGGCTGAATTCTGAAGGTAAATGTAAATTTAAAGTTCTGAAGGCAAGTTTGGCATAAAACTGGGTTTTGAAGGTAAGCCTTTGAAAAAGTATCCAAATCAGGACTCAGATTCTACAAGGAAAACAGGGAAATTCGAGTTAAAACTCGAGTTTTCAAAGGAAAACTGGAAGGTTCGAGTCGGGGCTCGAATCTCAAAGGAAAGCTTGAAAATTCATTTATTGAAGGCAAGAAAACTCGAGATAAAACTCAAATCTTCGAAGGAAAGCAGGAAGGTTCGAGTCAGGGCTCGAATCTCAAAGGAAAACTTGACAGTTCATTTATTGAAGGCAAGAAAACTTGAGACAAAACTCAAATTTTCGAAGGAAAGCAAGAAAAATTCGAGTCAGGGCTCGAATCAAAACTTTGAAGGTTTATTTATTGAAGGCAAGAAAACTCGAGATCAGACCCAAATTTTCGAAGGAAAACAGGAAAATTCGAGTCAGAGCTCGAATCTTGAAGGAAAACTTGGAAGTTTAGATTTTTTTTGAAGGAAAGAAGACTCGAGCTAAGACCCAAATCTTCAAAGGAAAGCTGGAAAATTCGAGTCAAGGCTCGAATCTGAAAGGAAAACTTGAAAGTTTTATTTATTGAAGGAAAGAAGACTCAAAACTCAATTTTTCAAAGGAAAACCGGAAAGTTTGAGTCAGGGCTCGAATCTCAAAGGGAAACTTGAAAGTTTTAGATCTCGAAGGAAAAGAAGACTCGAGTTAAAACCCAAATCTTTGAAGGAGAGTTGGAGAGTTCGAGTCAAGGCTCGGACCTTGAGGAAAAAGTAGGAAGTTTGAACCAAAACTCGAATCTCAAAGGAGAATTGGATAGAAATTGATGGAAGATTGACAGAATTTGAGGAAAATTGAGGAAGGATTGTGACCTCAGGGCTAACTGATCGGTCAGCCAAACACTAGCACGAGTGCTAGGCTTACCTGTATGAGTATTGAATTTTTCAAAAAAATGCCCCAGTGTAAGTACTGGGTTTTCTGATGGAGATTTGAAGAAAAAGGGGACACCGACATTCTTTAAGATATTTGAGATTTGAGCAAGAATGATTGTCGGTGTTTTCAGGATTTTTCCTTATCCTGAAGGGGAAATGGAATAGACTTTTGATGAGAATTTAGAAAGGAATGATTCAGGTTTACCCCTTAACCTGAAAGGGGAGAAGAATAAAATTTATAAAAATGGAGAAGAAGAAAAGAAAGAAATTTTGAAAATTTATTTTAGAAAAGAATTTTCACAGGTAGCATTGTTGCTCCTATGAGGGGTTTCAGGATTGTCCCTTATCCTGAATGGGAAAAAAAAAGGATAGAATTTAAGAAAATTTAATGAAGAGAAATTGATATAAATCTAGCAAATCAATAAAGATTGGCAAAACTTGTATTTACAAAAGAATCCTCATAGGTAGCATTGTGGCCCATACGAGGGGTTTCAGGATTTTCCCTTATCCTGAATGGGAACACCTCGGACAACGAGGGTCAGGTTTATCCCTTAACCTGAGCGGGAAAAAGAATAAAGGAAATACCTCATGGGAAAGAGGCATCAGGTTTATCCCTTAACCTGAAAGGGTACACCTCGGACAACGAGGGTCAAGTTTATCCCTTAACCTGAGGGGGAAAAAATAAAGGAAATACCTCATGGGAAGGAAGCATCAGGTTTATCCCTTAACCTGAAAGGGTAACAGATTGATAAAATTTAATGGAATTGAGGAAATATTGATAAACTTGATAAAAACTTGATAAGATTGATATAAACTTGAATAAAATATGGATAAAATGAATGAAACTGATAAAGATATCAAAATTAACAGAAGATTTACAAGATTTGAGAAAAAAGGAGTTTTTCTGATCCTGCCTGCATATGGGATCTTGAAAGAAAAATGTTTATTTAAAAGATAAGTGAGAAATCATTTTGGGGAAGAAAATCCACCATAAGAAGAATGATCAGTGCGAGATCTGATCCTTTAAAAAGGGAATCATCATGAGAGATCATCATGTGGTTTGATTTCGAAAATAGTGGTTTAAAAACCAAGTTTTGAAAAAGAAAACAAACACAAGAAGACAAATGGTTTTCAAAACCTAATCTGGAAAAGGAAAAATCAACATGTTAGTTTATTTAATAGGGATTTAGATAAAAAATATTTGAATCTTTTTGAAGACTTTTGAAGAAATTTTTTAGTTTTTTTACGATTTTGAAAATCCTCATAGATAATATCATTTCTCTCATGATGGAGGAAAACAAGTTTTGAAAAATAAATGACAAGGATTTAAAAATTTTGAAAAATAGCAGGCAGGATTGTGATCATCGCAAAATTTGTCCTCTCGTAATATTCTCTCTCTTCCTTCTCTTTTTCCTTTCCTACCTCTATGTCCTCCTTTTTGAAGGGAGAAAAACAGAAGATGGAAAGAGAAAAGAGAAGAGAAAAGAAAAGAAGAGAGAAGAGGAATTTTTTTGCGGGTCTTACTTGACCTTGATTTTGAAAATATTTTGAAATAACTCGCCTCCGTTTTGAAATATTTGCGGGGAAAACTGGGAGACGGGATCCGCTCGTCGGTACGAGGTTCGACCGTTCCTGACGCCTTTACCAGGGGTAATCGAACCAAGGGTCGAATTAATGCCTTTTGCTTTGCTAAGAAATTATCTAAGAATTTATTCTAAGTTTTAAATGCACAAAGAATCATGCTTGTGCAAATGCAAAGATGTATGCTCTTTTTGAAAATGTTTTGAAGAATTTCCGAGTGAATCTGATAAAGTGAAGAAATGATTTCTAACTTAGAACTTAAGATTTAAAGTTCTAAGTCTTTAGAATAATCAAGAGCTTGGGAAAATAAATCTGGATTTTGAAAAAATGATTTTGAAGTTTTTGAGGTAAAAGGAATTTTCAAAAGTCATAAATGGACTTTGAATTAGAAATTTGAATTTGGATGAATATTTGGAATGGAATTGAATTCTATCTTTGAAATTTTGATTTTTAGAAGGAAAATGGGGAAAATAGATTTGAGAAATAGAATTTGATTTGAAAGTTGGAATTTCAAGATGAAATCCGAATCCAAGATCTGGATTCTGAATAGAGTTCAAAGTTGAAATTTGAATTTAGGATCCGAAATGGGAACTTGATTTGAAATCTGAAATGAAGTAGAATTGGTTTTAAGAATTGGAATTAAAGTGGAATTTGAATGGAACTGGATTCAAGGTTTGGAATCCAAGATGGTATTTGGATCTGAAATCTGAGATCCAAGATAGAGCTGGACTCTGGACCCTAAGATGGGATTGAATCTGAAATCTGAGATCCAAAGTAGAATTGGATTCTGGATCCTAAAATGGATTTGGATCTAAAGTTTGAGATCCAAAGTAGAGTTGAGTTCTGGATCCTAAGAATTGGAATTTGGATGTGAATCTGAGATCCAAAGTAGAATTGGATTCTGAATCCTAAGAATTGGATTTTCGATCTGAATCTGAGATCCAAAGTAGAATTAGATTCTGGATCCTAAGAATTGGAATTCGGATCTGAATCGAAGATCCAAAATATAGAATGGGGATCTAGATCCTGTGTGGAATTAAGATCCAAAGGTGGATTTGAACTTTGAACCCTAAGATGGAATTGGATCTGAAGTTTTGAATGGAATTAGATTCAAGATTTGGAATCCAAGATGACATTTGGATCTGAAACCTAAGATCCAAGATAGGGTTGGACTCTGGATCCTAAGATGGAATTGAATCTGAAGTCTGAGATCCAAAGTAGGATTGGGTTCTGGATCATAGAATGGAATTTGGATCTGTAATTTGAGATCCAAGGTAGAATTGGATTCTGGATCCTAGAAGGGATTTGGATCTGGAGTCTGAGGTCCAATGTAGGGTTTGGACACTAGATCCTAAGATGGATTCAGATCTGAAGTCTGAGATCCAAAGTGAGATCGGATTCTGGATTCTAAAAGGGAATTGGAGTTCAGAAGATGAATCAAGAACTTCCAAGTTTAAATTGAACTTGGAAAATGAAACTTAGAATTTCGAATATACAAATGAATTTCAAAGTTAGATTAGACTTTGAATTTTGAATTTTGAATTTGGAATTTAGAAGATGAACCAAGAATCTCAAAGTTAAATTGATTTTTGAGTTTGATTGGAGTTTTGAATATAAATTGAATTTAAAATTTCAAAGTCGAATTGGACTTTGAAATCTGTTTTGAATTTGAATATAAAGAATGACTTTGAAATCTCAAAGTTAAATTGAACTTTGAGATTAAAAATGAAATTGAATTTGAAAATGAAAGGATGAATTGGATTTTATAAAAATTGAAGATAGATTGAGGAAGATATTTACATCACTTGGAGTTTTGAAAAGGAATTTTTGAAAACATGATGCAGTTCTATCCTATATGATGAATGAATTTGAATAAGTTTGAAATTGGATTTGAAAATCATATTTTATTCTTCAAATGAATTTAAATAAGATTAATGATATAATACACTCCTGACTATGGTCATTGAATGTATTATATAATAGTCATATCTAGATTCAAATGAAAGATAAAATACCTTTTTGGTGCTTTTATAGAATTTAAAATGAAATTAACCCTCAATATACCCTGACTATGGCCATTGGTATATATTTTGAGTTAATTTTAAGTTAAATTCTGATAAAAGAAGAAAATATTTTAGGAAAATATGATGAATTTTGAAAATGGGTCCAGTGTGGATCCAATGTTATTTTGTAAAAGATAAAAATGTTAAGTTTTATCCACACCCTGACTATGGCCATTGATGTGGATCGTCAACTTAGTATCAATTACCTCTTACGAAATGATGCACGTGTCATTCGTGTTTCCATTTGTGAATTTTCAGAAGTAAAGGAAAATGATGACATAAATGATATTTACATGCTCATCCATTCTAATTTAGAACTGGAATATAAAATTCTTATCATCATCTAGTTATTACAAGTCTGAATTTGAAATTTGAAACTACAATTTTTAAGCTAAAAAAAATAGAAATAACGTTTTCCATACTTTTCCTGCAAAACAGGGTTAGCCAAATGCAAAATTTATGAAATATAGATGAGGATGTAAAAAGGCATACCTTTTGTCCTGCTGGTGCGTGAACAAGTTTTTTTTTTTTACCTAGTGTCTAAATGAAAAGCACAGATCGAGGATGACATATTGAATCACGAACCAGCATCTTTTCCACACAGTTAAGCATCACAAGCACAGGCTGATAAATGGAAAATATATCTACAGGCATCTAAAATTGCATCTTAAAAAGGTAGTATAAGAAAACAACAGAGACCAACAAAATTCTTGACAGCAGCATCCATGTCCCTGCTGAGGAATGAAAAATATTAGGCATATGAATCACTTTCTTTAAGGATGCACGATAGAGAAATAAGGCTATCCAGCATGAGTTTGATGTGGTTGTGGCAGTCTGTCTCTCATTGGAGATATTTCATAATCCAATATGGAAATAATTGACTTCCAAACGCTTGTATCATCCAGCATCCATCAGTTTTTTTTTTGTAATGTGCACCCTTGAATGGCAAAACCACCCATGAGAAATTTCAAATAGCAGAAAACATGAGCAGCACAAAGAGCAACACTGTTTTGACTGGACCAACTAAAAAAAATGCATTGTCATATAGGAGGCCTTGATCATTCTTAAGGGCGCCAGTATAAATTTGTGTAATTGGCCTCATTAGAATAAAATGAGGTGAACATGACAAAGACCAGGTTTAACGATGCCTCCAATAAATCCTGGGATATAATTGTACAACATCTATATGCATGCAAAACACCTAAGATTCCTTTATCTCTCGGGTATATTTAATGAACAAAATATTTTGGAACATTGCACTAGACTTTCATAATACATACCAAAGAAGAAAAAAAAGAACATAAACAAAATCACAAGTTATCAAATGAGCCTTGGGGGTTTCTCCCATGTGATCAAGTGTGTAGAATACTTGATCGTTTTCAGTCGTAGGCATTCCTTTACAAAATAGAGATGTATCTACTCAGAGACTTTGACCCCATGTAAATAGATGCGTGCAGAATCTGCAGATTTAGCAGGTAACACTGTTATCTCATATTTATTCCGTGCCAAAAATCAAGCATAACAACAAAATTTTCAAAAGCAACAAAATCTTCAGATTGATATTCAAAAACATGTTAAACTCTTGCTGGAAGACAAAAGTACCAATGTAAGGGTTACCATTATTATCTGACAATGATACCCAAACCTTCAGTCACAAAGATACTCCATCTTCATTTTAGTACCATATCCATTTATACATTAGGTGTATAGGAAATGTTCAAAAAAATGGTTGATCCCCATACCGATGGGCATATCCACGTGACATAGCCTACATATAAATACTGCAAAATGGCATAAAAATATAATCCTTGTATTTGGTAACAACCTAAGCGTACAAACAATCATGTCTATAATAGTAGAAGTTGAGCAAAGAAAAAGTAAACAAAAGTGTGCTTAATACAAGAAATTGGCACACTAAGAAAACAAAACCTTTGACACCCTGACACCATTTAGGATATATTCAACAATGATATACTCATGATTGGTTCACTTACAGATACAAAATAGCTTGATCAGAAAAGTTGACACCAGAGGTTACCCCTAATTTGCCTGAAAAAAGAAACAGGGGGTGTTCGGCTGAAAACAACGTTTTTGTGTTTGGTGTTGCCTCTGGATACACGATAAATTGATGATAATGGAATCATAAAATCAATGCGCAAGGAAATATCCACTGGAACATAGCAGAAGATTATTACTGAATCAAAAACCATGGAAAAAGAAATAAGAGTCAAACAGTAGTAACTGACGAAGAACTTTACAAGAGAGAACAAGAGGGATTTTGGAAGCTTCAAAGTTTTGAGAACTCAACTCATACACAAATTTGTACACAACATATCCAGTGGTATAACGTTATTAGGCATGTCCTTAGCCTTACTTAGCTCATGTGACTTATCGTGGCTTGTAACATAGTGTGTCATGAGCCTGAAGATGGAGTTTTAGCCTGTCATTTGTTCTTAAGTTTCTGCCCATACTCGAGCTCCATCCTTTTGGCTCTTGTGGCGAAAGTTGCACAACGTTTCGTGGTTTCGCTATAAGGTAGATCTTGGAATGAGGCACGGCAAACAGGTATTAAACTTTCCCTAAATCGGGGAGATTCAAACAAAGAATTTACAGGAAAACAGAGGAATAAAGTGATGATTTCATTGATATTATATTGGAATATGGCCATCCTTGTTACTGTAGCAGCAGGTGATTGATCTTGCTATATGCAGATCAATCTCACCTGCAGTGCTTTTTGACGAAAAAGAAAAAAATGGAAAAACAGTATCAAAACATTAAGATTAAATTTCAGTAAGAGAGAGAAAAAAAAATCAAAATACAAAGGGGAAAATACCTCGACGGGCTCCTGGTAGGATTCTGCAATGCCTTGTCCCCCCTCTCCAAATGGATATTAGCGTAATGGAGCACCACGACTGCGTTGCTGAGACTGAGCCTCCTTTGATCCTGATTACGCTGTCAGATTGAAGGGAAGAGAAAGAAGAGGGAGGAGAAGTGGATGCTTGACGGTGAATGATCTGAAGAAGAAATGTCGATCTATGGAAAATGCTTTGATTGAGGAAGATGTATTTGCTCTTGCCTTATTGTTGCAGGGAGGGTCAATTTCCCTTTCCCCTTTGCTGCAGGATTACTGGAGCCGATTGAACTCCTGATGGTTGCAGGGATTAGCTCCTCCAACGTTGCAAGGAGAGTCGATTCCCTTCAGCGTGGCTTTGCAAGATTGGCGTGAGAGAAGGCTGGATTGCTGAAGGTGAGGAAGATGCAATACAGAGGTGAAGAAGCGGTGGGATCCCAAGGAAAGGAAGAAGATCGGAAAAAGCAAGTGGAGGGGTGAAAAACGGGTGGAAAAGAGGGTCTCCTGAGTCCCTTCTTAAGGAGGAAGAGGAAGCTTCAGGAGGGGGTTTGTTAGAGATGAGCGGTTCGGGAGGAAGAATGGAGGGCGATCGGTGGAAATGGAGGGGAGATACCAGAGTGAGGGAGGCGGCTCTCTTTTCCTTTTTCTCATTCACGAAGGGTTTTCAAAAACCCTAAAAGAGGATTTTGCATAAGACCCCCTCTGATTTTGAGTTTTTACAAAAAGGAGCTCTCAGGGCTTTTTAGCAAAAATTTGACTTTTAAAGTTTAAACTAATTCATTTTTTTCTCAAAATTTTTCCATTTTTTTGGTTTTTGGTGTTATTTTTCCATTTTTTTGTATTTTTAAGTAGAAAACCTAAGATTTGTGAGAAAATAAGGATTAAAACTAATTTGTTTGTGTTTTTGCAAATTATTTACAAAAGGGAATTTTTCTGAGAACTAAAAGCTATTTTGAGAAAAATTGTTCAGAAATGGGTTTTGATCCGGATTTTGAGGAAATATGGATTTAAAGTACTGGATTCGGATCCAGAGTTGATTTTGAATATATCAATATGGATTTTAATTCAGAAAATCTGAAGAATGATCAAAATTTAGCTTTTGGTTTTCTCAGAAAATGAAACCAGGGGCGAAAAGGTCATTTTTACCAATTTTTGAAAAATTTGGGGTGTTCACAGATGCCCCTATTTGCTACTAAGCCGGTTTAAAGCCGAGCTTAGTGGCAAAGATAACACTCCAAATTTTGAAAATGCCCCAGTCAGCAGATCTGAACTGGGTGTGGAAGAATTATTTTAAAATCATGGCTTTTCAGGCTTAAAACCTTACCCTGAATGGTTTTGGGGGGATGAAATCCTCGAAAATGATGTGATTGAGTAAAAGATGAGGAAATCGTGATGGAACTTTAGATGGAAATTCTGAAATGGTGGAAAATGAGAATTTTGATCAGGTCTCATGGGTGAGACCAGATACTCTTATCGGAATGATTCAGGTTTAGCCCTTAACCTGGATGGGACGAAGATATATCAAGATGAATCAGATGAGGAAAGGAATACATGAGGACCTTGATGAGACATTTTGAGAAATGCCTCGTGAATTGAAGCTCGAGTGGAATCCTATCCTGGATGGATATACAAAGCATGGGTTCCTTGACGGGAAGAACCATGATGGGATTGGAAGGAAACATCTCGTCAAAACGAGGAATCTCATTGGAACGAGTCTCAGGTTTAACCCAAACCTGAAAGGAAGATACCTCGCGAAGCGAGGTTCCGGGTTAATTCTTAACCTGGATAGGAAATCTACCATACGAATTTCTCAAACGGAGAAACCATAATGGGACCTTTGGAACTTGGATGAACAAATCCGAAAGGGGTTTTTGCGAAAGGAGGAAATATAGGGTTCCCTAAAACTTCGAAAAGGGGAAGAAATTGTGCGTCTCGTTGCTGAGACTGAAATAGCTTTTGAAATTTATGATCTCTCGTAGGGGGTTCAGGTTTGACCCTTATCCTGAGTGGGGGAAATCTATCATACAGGTTTCTCAAAAATGGAGAAAGCACGATGGGACCTTCGGAATTTGGACGAACAAATCCGAGAGGGGTTTTTGCGAAAGGAGGAAATATAGAGTCCCTAAAGCTTCGAAAAGGGGAAGAAATGGTGTGTCTCATTGTTGAGACTGAAATAGCTTTTGAAGTAAATGATCTTTCACAAATGGTTCAGGTTTGACCCTTATCTTGAGTGGAGAAAATCTACCATATAGGTTTCTCAAAAATGGAGAAAGCATGATGGGACCTTCGGAATTTGGATGAACAAATCCGAAAGGGGTTTTTGCGAAAAGAGGAAATATAGGGTCCTTAAAGCTGTGAAAAGGGGAAGAAATTGGGCGTCCCATTGCTAAGACTGAAATAGCTTTTGAAATTAAATGATCTTTCGCAAATGGTTCAGGTTTGCCCCTTATCCTGAGTGGGGGAAATCTACCATACAAGTTTCTCAAAAATGGAGAAACCATAATGGGACCTTCGGAATTTGGACGAACAAATCCGAAAGGGGTTTTTGCGAAAGGAGGAAATATAGAGTCCCTAAAGCTTTGAAAAGGGGAAGAAATTGGGCGTCTCATTGCTGAGACTGAAATAGCTTTTGAAATTAAATGATCTTTCGCAAATGGTTCAGGTTTGACCCTTATTCTGAGTGGGAGAAATCTACCATACAGGTTTCTCAAGAATGGAGAAAGCACGATGGGACCTTCAGAATTTGGACGAACAAATCCGAGAGGGGTTTTTGCGAAAGGAGGAAATATAGGGTCCCTAAAGCTTTGAAAAGGGGAAGAAATTGGACATCTCATTGCTGAGACTGAAATAGCTTTTGAAATTAAATGATCTTTCGCAAATGGTTCAGGTTTGACCCTTATCCTGAGTGGGTAATCCATAAGGAATTCGTTAATGAGAAAACTGTGATGGGACAAGAAGAGATACTTTTTCTGAGGCAATTCTTTTTGGAAAATATAAACAACGCTAGGTTGCATCAAAAATGAATATTGAATGTTTATTTAATTCTTGGAATAGCTAGAAAATTTTGCCAATAAGATAAAATCATAGTAGATTCAGACGCTTCTAAATGTGCATGTATGTGCAAAGATATTCCCTCTTTTACCTAGAGTATTTCCTCCAGTGAGGTTAACTCCTCGGTTTTAAGAGTCAAATTAAAAAATTTAGCACTGATGATTTTCTTCAAGGAAGCTATCCATTTCCCTGATATGAGAATAAAAGAAATATTCTCAATTTCATAAAAGCAGGAAATGAAGAGATATTGATACAAGAATTTTGCATGAGAAAAGATGACTTCTGGCAACTTTGGCAGTTTGATATCTGGGTGTTTTCCCTACGATGATCTTTTTTGCACTCTTTTTGAGTCATTTGGGCTTTTACATCATCCTTCATTTGGACGAGTCCTGACTTTTCTCTTCTTTTTTTTTTTTTCAGGGAAGGGTACGTCACAAACTCCTTCATCTCGGAGATGCTCTGATCCTTCTTTCTCTCAGGGATTGTACATGATATTGGCTCAAAAAGGTCCTTAGATGATAGCTGGAATCAAATATCTTTTAGGGTTTGTCGGTAGGCTCATCACATCTGCCTTCATCTCGATAGTGATCCGAACTTTCCCTGGAAGGATCCGTCACAAACTTCGTCATCTTGGAGATCTTTCAAATCTTCTTTGGCCCCGGGGATCTATTCGCTTAATTCACCTTCATCTTGATGACAATCGAGAGATCTCTTTTGTGGATATTTGATTGCAACTTTTAAACGAAAATGAGAAGATATGGGTTGAGTGGATTCTTTTTATAGCTCAAGATATTTCCACTGCCTGATAGCCAGAAAGTCATTTTTAAACATGCGCCATAGCCGAGATCAATATCAATTCGCTTCTGGCTTTTCAACATCATTGAAGATTTCTTTCATTGATCATATCGAGGACATTTCTTACATCCTTTTGGTTGATCAACAGAAAAAGATTTGAATTTTACCTCTTTTTCGCAAAAAGTTTCACCTTTTGGAAGGAAATACAGGAGGTAATCTAAGAAAATTCTTTTTGTGCAGTAAGAATATTTAGAATCAACAAATGCTTTTAGCAAATTGGCAAAGTTTTCATGAATTCTTTGTGAAATAATTACTCAATATAGATTTTGATGAGACCTTGAGTCGCAATCTCTTGATTTTGGAAATACATGACCAGCAAAAGCTGGAACCTTTGAAATACATGACCAACAGAAGCTGGAACGTTTGAAATACATGACCAACAGAAAGCTGGAACGTTTGAAATACATGACCAGCAGAAAGCTGGAACGTTTGAAATACATGACCAGCAGAAAGCTGGAACGTTTGAAATACATGACCAGCAAAATCTGGATCTTTTGGAAATACATGACCAACGAAAGTTGGATCTTTTGGAAATACATGACCAGCGAGATGCTGGATCTTTTGGAAATACATCAGATTTAAGTCAGAACTTGAATTTTGTAAAAAGGAAAGAATTTGATCAGAACACTGAATTTAGAAGGTTACCGATGCGAGGACCGGATTTTCTAAATGAGCTCAACATATGATTGAAAATTTTGAGAAATAGCCAGTGCGAGGACTGGGTTGGGAAGATGAGCTAGGAAAGTAAAATTTTGATGAAAGATTCTGAATTCAATGGACCGCCACATCCTAACTGCGTGTGGTCTGTTTTCAGGATTTATCTCCTTATCCTGAACTGGGAAGAAAGGAAAGAAATACCTCATTAGCAGGAGGCATCAGGTTTATCCCTTAACCAGAAGGGGATAGGAAGAAATACCTCGTTAGCAGGAGGTATTAGGTTTTATCCCTTAACTTGAAGGGGATACAGAGGAGAAACCCGAGCTGGGATTCAGATAAAAGAGAAACCTGAGTTTTAAAAAACTCGAATTTTTGAAGAAATGATTGATTTCCAATGCGAGGATGGGATTCAAAAGGAAGTCCTGGTCGGAACTCAGAACTTCGAACGAAAAATAATAGAAGAAAAACCCGAGTTTTGAAACTCGGTTTTCTAAAGAAATGATTGATTTCCAATGCGAGGATTGGATTCAAAAGGAAGTCCTGGTCGGAACTCAGAACTTCGAACGAAAAATAATAGAAGAAAAACCCGAGTTTTGACACTCAGTTTTCTAAAGAAATGATTGATTTCCAATGCGAGGATTGGATTCAAAAGGAAGTCCTGGTCGAAACTCAGAACTTCGAAAGAAAAATAATAGAAAAAACCCTAGTTGAAACTCGGTTTTCTAAAGAAATGATGGATTTCCAATGCGAGGATTGGATTCAAAAGGAAGTCCTGGTCGGAACTCACAACTTCGACTGGAAATAATAGAAGAAAAACCCGAGCTGGAACTCGGATTTCCAAAGAGATGAAGGATTTCCAATGCGATGATTGGATTCAAAAGGAAGTCCTGGTCGGAACTCAGAACTTCAAACGAAAATAATAGAAGAAAAAACCAAGCTGGAACTCGGATTTTCAAAGAGATGAAGGATTTCTAATGCGAGGATTGGATTCAAAAGGAAGTCCTAGTCGGAACTCAGAACTTCAAACGAAAATAATAGAAGAAAAACCCGAGCTGAAACTCGGATTTCCAAGGAGATGAAGGATTTCCAATACGAGGATTGGATTTAAAAGGAAGTCCTGGTCGGAACTCAGAACTTCAAACAAAAATAATAGAAGAAAAACCCGAGCTGGAACTCGGATTTCCAAGGAGATGAAGGATTTCCAATGCGAGGATTGAATTCAAAAGGAAGTCCTGGTCGGAACTCAGAACTTCGACTGAAAATAATAGAAGAAAAACCCGAGCTAGAACTCGGATTTCTAAAGAAATGATGGATTTCCAATGCGAGGATTGAATTCAAAAGGAAGTCCGAGTCGGGACTCGGAACTTCAAATGAAAGAATAGAGGGAAGAAGCTCGAGTGGAAACTCGGGTTTTGACAAAAAGTTTTAAATCAAGAGATTGAGTTTTAGAAATTTGTCAGTGCGAGGACCGGACCTGGGATTGAGAATGACCATTTTAGAGGACTAAATTTATTTGCATGTGATCTGATTGCCCCCTTATCTCGACTGGGAAAAAAGAATTGATGAGAAGAGATAGAAATTGATGGAAGATTTGACAAAAGAGAAGAATCAAGGAAATTTTATGCAAAGAATCTTTGTAAAAGAATTCTCACAGGTAGCATTGTTGCTCCTATGAGGGGTTTCAGGATTATCCCTTATCCTAAATGGGAAGGAATAAAATTTGGGCAAAAAGTTTGTGAAAAGCTTTGATAAAGAATTGGAAGAATTAAAACTTAATTAAGAAATAAAACTGATAAAATTGAATGAAGAAAAAGATTTAGCAGAGATTAATGAAGCTTTTAAAAGAAAAAGACATTCAGGACTATCCCTTATCCTGAAGAAAGAAGGACCTCGTAGGATGAGGTTTTAGGTTTATCCCTTAACCTGAAGGGGGAAAGAAAGAAAGAAGGCAAAAGAAATACCTCATGGGAAAAGAGGCATCAGGTTTATCCTTTAACCTGAAAGGGTAATTTTTGAAATAAGAATTAATAAGGATTAAGAAAAATGGATGAATAATAAAAATGAATAAAGATGGATAAACAAAAGGTTGATAAAGGTTGAGAAAAAAAGTTTGATCCTGCTTGCATGTGGGATCTTTAAAATGAGAGAAGAAGATGAGAAAAATCATTTTTGGAAAGAAGGTTTAACCACGAGAGCTAATCTTTGAAAGGGGATCATTCATGAGAGATCATCATGAGGATTAATTTTTTTGAAGCAATGATTTGAAAATCAATTTGTAGAAAATATGATCAACACGAGGGTTGATATTCGAATGCAATGATTTAAAATCAATTTTTTTAGAAAAATATGATCAACGCAAGGGTTGATCTTTGAATGCAATGATTTGAAATCAATTTTTAGAAAACATAATCAACACCAGGATTGATCTTTGAATGCAATGATTTGAAATCTATTTTTTAGAAAATATGATCAACACAAGGGTTGATGTTTGAATGTAATGAAATCAAATTTTTGGAAAATGAGATCAACATAAGGGATTGTTCTTTGAATGCAATGGTTCAGAATCAGTATAATTAACATAAGGATTGATCTTTTGAAATGTAATGTTTTGAAAACCAAATTTTTAGAAAATATGATCAACACAAAGGTCGATCTTTGAAATGCAATAATTCAAAATCAATATGATCAACACAAGGGTTGATCTTTGAAATGCAATGATTCAAAATCAATTTGTAGAAAAATATGATAACACAAGGGTTGATCTTTGAAAAAGGTTGTAATAAAATATTTGAACTAAGATTTTCATGGTTTTTGAAAGACCCTCATAGGTAATATCATTTCTCTCATGAATGATGTCAGGATTGTCCCATATTTTTGAAAAAGAAAAAGAATTTAATGCCCCAATATAGCAAAAAGAAGGAAGTATTGAATATCAGAAGATATAAAGAAAATCGACATTTCATTGATAAGCAAAAGTTGATAACAAAACTGGATATTTACAAGTATTTTAACTAAAAGAAGTCACAAAGACTGGGCTGACTTGCCCCTACAAAGTGACTGACAGAAAGGGATGAAAGCGAAAAACTCTTGGCATTCTCAATTCTCTGAGTAGTATGGAAATGGTTCGGGCGGAACTGCTATTTGGTCTTCTCCTTCCTCTGGTACTAGAAGCTCTTTATCAATGTAGTCCTGTACAATGTTTTTGAGGACGAAGCAACGCTCCGTGTCATGCCCCCTCGCTCGATGAAACTTGCAAAAGCGATTCTTCCATTTCTCTTTGGTGACAGAGGGATCATCCTGCTTTGGGAGTTTGATCATTTCTTTCTCGAGCAGGTATTGGAGAACTTCTTCGATCGGCCGACCTAGAGGGGTAAGCTGACGATCATAACCCCAACCTTCATGCTTTGCTTTCTTCGGCTTGTTTGGCTTCCGCTGAGCACTGACCCCTATCTGGCAACTAGACTGAGCTTGCATGTTTAGGAGATCCGGATGTTTTTCTACTTCATTTTTGATGAAGAGATTCTTATCAAGGCAATCCTGAACGATATTCTTGAAGACGAAGCAATGCTCAGTGTCATGCCCTGTTACTCGATGGTATCCGCAGAACTGGTCTATATATTTTCCCATGACTGTGGAAGGGCTGGCGGCTTTTGGGAGCCTGAGTAATCCACTAGACAACCTGTATTCGAGGACTTTGTCAAGCGGCTCATCTAAAGGAGTGAAATCTCGACCCTTGCTCCAATCCTTGCGCTCTGGTTCTTCTTGCTTCTTGCCTTTTCGCTGAGGATTGTATTGAAGAGGTCTATCATGGTTTTCATAATATTTCCCAATCTGGCTTTTATGCTCTCTCAAGTTGTTGCCCTGGTTGCCTTGGTTGCTGCCCCTGCCCGCTTTAGAGTTTTCTGCACTGATATGGCTGCGTTCATTTATGGGAAAGGTGACAGGTGCCTTTCCTTTTGTGGGAGCTTTTCCACAACTGACTTCAGCTTGCTCGGATAATATCTCCAGCATCATCTTTTTGAACAACTGATATATCGCAGGATCCATCTCACTCTTGCTGTCCTGAACTCCTTCTCTGACAGACTTTCGAGAATCCATTCCTCGCTTTCGGCTTCTAACTGGGATGTTAGAGCAGTGTAATCTCTGAGCTTTGCCCGACTCAACTGATAGTGTTGATGCTCTCTGTAGAGTATAAATGGGTCTTTTTAGAAAAGATCTAGGAAGAAATTTTAATAAAGGAGGAAATCATAATCTAAAGAATGAAAACATCCCATTACGAGGGATCGGGTTGTCACCAAATTTTGCGACAACCGCACTATTTTTCTGAAAAAGGATAGACAAGTAAAATGTGAATAAAGATAAATTTTGAAAAGGACATGTCTTGACAAAAGATGTTTTATTGTAAATGAGGGTAAGGAATAGAATATAGAAAGAAGAAAAATTTTGAAGAATTGCAGGCAGGATCAAAAAAAGAATTAGAAGAGATTAAGAGAAAAAAAAAGGAAAATACACCTGGGTTTTAAAATAAAGAGGAAATTTTGAACAATATATACCCAGGGTTTTGAAAAATGTAGGAAAAATATCATACAATCATAGATATACAAACAAAGATGCACAAACAACACTCCCTAGAGGCTGACCCTAAATGCAATATTTTGAAATGGCTTGTAGGACCTTAATCCTATCTCTAGGGTTCAAATCATCTGATTCCAATCAAGATATGCCGATATACCCAAGCCGAAGCTCAAAGTACGTGGCGTAGAAGTATTCCTCCGGTTCTAAGGTAACGGCTTCCCAACATCCTTGAGCACCTACCGATATACCTCGGACTATGGCCCTTAGGTACGTGGTAGGGGGGCGCGAACCCAAATAAGTGGTCCAGTTGTGAGGCTCTCTCCCGAACTATGGTTCAGTGAGACAGCCCAGCAACATGAAGACCGGAACAATGTAGGTAAGGAGGTTTTCAAAATATGCTCAACATGCAAGAAATAAGATGTCTCTAATGCAAGTCCTAAAGAGATAGATTAAAATGAAGAGAAGCATACACTTGCATACATTGTTTTGCATTCAATCCCTAGAATTGAGGAGAGTTGTATTTAAGACCTAAGTCTAATGTGAGCATGGAATAATCTCCTCAATATGGTCCTACCAAACCATACTTAGATCCTATATGCAATGATGTCAGCTTAGGACAAAATCTAGGCTCCTAAGGGTTGCATGAAAAATGTAGCTGACATTTTGAAGGAATAAGGACTTAGATAATGTCAAAGCAAAAGAAAAGGCATAATTCGACCAGACGGAGACGAGTCCCATCTCGGTCGCCAAACCTGTGATCATCGCAAAATTTGTCCTCTCGTAATATTCTCTCTCTTCCTTCTCTTTTTCCTTTCCTACCTCTATGTCCTCCTTTTTGAAGGGAGAAAAATAGAAGATAAAAGAGAAAAGAGAAGAGAAAAGAAAAGAAGAGAGAAGAGGAATTTTTTTGCGGGTCTCACTTGACCTTGATTTTGAAAATATTTTGAAATAACTCGCCTCCGTTTTGAAATATTTGCGGGAAAAACTGGGAGACGGGATCCGCTCATCGGTACGAGGTTCGACCGTTCCTGGCGCCTTTACCAAGGGTAATCGAACCAAGGGTCGAATTAATGCCTTTTGCTTTGCTAAGAAATTATCTAAGAATTTATTCTAAGTTTTAAATGCACAAAAAATCATGCTTGTGCAAATGCAAAGATGTATGCTCTTTTTGAAAATGTTTTGAAGAATTTCCGAGTGAATCTGATAAAGTGAAGAAATGATTTCTAACTTAGAACTTAAGATTTAAAGTTCTAAGTCTTTAGAATAATCAAGAGCTTGGGAAAATAAATCTGGATTTTGAAAAAATGATTTTGAAGTTTTTGAGATAAAAGGAATTTTCAAAAGTCATAAATGGACTTTGAATTAGAAATTTGAATTTGGATGAATATTTAGAATGGAATTGAATTCTATCTTTGAAATTTTGATTTTTAGAAGGAAAATGGGGAAAATAGATTTGAGAAATAGAATTTGATTTGAAAGTTGAAATTTCAAGATGAAATCCGAATCCAAGATCTGGATTCTGAATAGAGTTCAAAGTTGAAATTTGAATTTAGGATCCGAAATAGGAACTTGATTTGAAATCTGGAATGAAGTGGAATTGGTTTTAAGAATTAGAATTAAAGTGGAATTTGAATGGAACTGGATTAAAGGTTTGGAATCCAAGATGGTATTTGGATCTGAAATCTGAGATCCAAGATAGAGCTGGACTCTGGACCCTAAGATGGGATTGGATCTGAAATCTAAGATCCAAAGTAGAATTGGATTCTGGATCCTAAAATGGATTTGGATCTAAAGTCTGAGATCCAAAGTAGAGTTGAGTTCTGGATCTGAATCTGAGATCCAAAGTAGAATTGGATTCTGAATCCTAAGAATTGGATTTTGGATCTAAATCTGAGATCCAAAGTAGAATTGGATTCTGGATCCTAAGAATTGGAATTCGGATCTGAATCGGAGATCCAAAATATAGAATGGGGATCTAGATCCTATGTGGAATTAAGATCCAAAGGTGGATTTGAACTCTGAACCCTAAGATGGAATTGGATCTGAAGTTTTGAATGGAATTAGATTCAAGATTTGGAATCCAAGATGACATTTGGATCTGAAACCTAAGATCCAAGATAGGGTTGGACTCTGGATCCTAAGATGGAATTGAATCTGAAGTCTGAGATCCAAAGTAGGATTGGGTTCTGGATCATAGAATGGAATTTGGATCTGTAATCTGAGATCCAAGGTAGAATTGGATTCTGGATCCTAGAAGGGATTTGGATCTGGAGTCTGAGGTCCAATGTAGGGTTTGGACACTAGATCCTAAGATGGATTCAGATCTGAAGTCTGAGATCCAAAGTGAGATCGGATTCTGGATTCTAAAGGGGAATTGGAGTTCAGAAGATGAATCAAGAACTTCTAAGTTTAAATTGAACTTGGAAAATGAAACTTAGAATTTCGAATATACAAATGAATTTCAAAGTTAGATTAGACTTTGAATTTTGAATTTTGAATTTGGAATTTAGAAGATGAACCAAGAATCTCAAAGTTAAATTGATTTTTGAGTTTGATTGGAGTTTTGAATATAAATTGAATTTAAAATTTCAAAGTCGAATTGGACTTTGAAATCTGTTTTGAATTTGAATATAAAGAATGACTTTGAAATCTCAAAGTTAATTTGAACTTTGAGATTAAAAATGAAATTGAATTTGAAAATGAAAGGATGAATTGGATTTTATAAAAATTGAAGATAGATTGAGGAAGATATCTACATCACTTGGAGTTTTGAAAAGGAATTTTTGAAAACATGATGCAGTTCTATCCTATATGATGAATGAATTTGAATAAGTTTGAAATTGGATTTGAAAATCATATTTCATTCTTCAAATGAATTTAATTAAGATTAATGATATAATACACTCCTGACTATGGTCATTGAATGTATTATATAATAGTCATATCTAGATTCAAATGAAAGATAAAATACCTTTTTGGTGCTTTTATAGAATTTAAAATGAAATTAACCCTCAATATACCCTGACTATGGCCATTGGTATATATTTTGAGTTAATTTTAAGTTAAATTCTGATAAAAGAAGAAAATATTTTAGGAAAATATGATGAATTTTGAAAATGGGTCCAGTGTGGATCTAGTGTTATTTTGTAAAAGATAAAAATGTTAAGTTTTGTCCACATCCTGACTATGGCCATTGATGTGGATCGTCAACTTAGTATCAATTACCTCTTACGAAATGGTGCACGTGTCATTCGTGTTTCCATTTTGGAATTTTCAGAAGTAAAGGAAAATGATGACATAAATGATATTTACATGCTCATCCATTCTAATTTAGAACTGGAATATAAAATTCTTATCATCATCTAGTTATTACAAGTCTGAATTTGAAATTTGAAACTACAATTTTTAAGCTAAAAAAAAAAATAACGTTTTCCATACTTTTCCTGCAAAACAGGGTTAGCCAAATGCAAAATTTACGAAATATAGATGAGGATGTAAAAACCCATACCTTTTGTCCTGCTGGTGCGTGAACAAGTTTTTTTTTTTTACCTAGTGTCTAAATGAAAAGCACAGATCGAGGATGACATATTGAATCACGAACCAGCATCTTTTCCACACAGTTAAGCATCACAAGCACAGGCTGATAAATGGAATAAAAAGGTAGTATAAGAAAACAACAGAGACCAACAAAATTCTTGACAGCAGCATCCATGTCCCTGCTGAGGAATGAAAAATATTAGGCATATGAATCACTTTCTTTAAGGATGCACGATAGAGAAATAAGGCTATCCAGCATGAGTTTGATGTGGTTGTGGCAGTCTGTCTCTCATTGGAGATATTTCATAATCCAATATGGAAATCATTGACTTCCAAATGCTTGTATCATCCAGCATCCAGCATCCATCAGTTTTTTTTTTTGTAATGTGCACCCTTGAATGGCAAAACCACCCATGAGAAATTTCAAATAGCAGAAAACATGAGCAGCATAAAGAGCAACACTGTTTTGACTGGACCAACTAAAAAAAATGCATTGTCATATAGGAGGCTTGATCATTCTTAAGGGCGCCAGTATAAATTTGTGTAATTGGCCTCATTAGAATAAAATGAGGTGAACATGACAAAGACCAGGTTTAACGATGCCTCCAATAAATCCTGGGATATAATTGTACAGCATCTATATGCATGCAAAACACCTAAGATTCCTTTATCTCTCCGGTATATTTAATGAAAAAAATATTTTGGAACATTGCACTAGACTTTCATAATACATACCAAAGAAGAAACAAAAGAACACAAACAGAATCGCAAGTTATCAAATGAGCCTTGGGGGTTTCTCCCATGTGATCAAGTGTGTAGAATACTTGATCGTTTTCAGCCGTAGGCATTCCTTTACAAAATAGAGATGTATCTACTCAGAGACTTTGACCCCATGTAAATAGATGCGTGCAGAATCTGCAGATTTAGCAGGTAACACTGTTATCTCATATTTATTCCGTGCCAAAAATCAAGCATAACAACAAAATTTTCAAAAGCAACAAAATCTTCAGATTGATATTCAAAAACATGTAAAACTCATGTTGGAAGACAAAAGTACCAATGTAAGGGTTACCATTATTATCTGACAATGATACCCAAACCTTCAGTCACAAAGATACTCCATCTTCATTTTAGTACCATATCCATTTATACATTAGGTGTATAGGAAAAGTTCACAAAAATGGTTGATCCCCATACCGATGGGCATATCCACGTGACATAGACTACATATCAATACTGCAAAATGGCATAAAAATATAATCCTTGTATTTGGTAACAACCTAAGGGTACAAACAATCATGTCTATAATAGTAGAAGTTGAGCAAAGAAAAAGTAAACAAAAATGTGCTTAATACAAGAAATTGGCACACTAAGAAAACAAAGCCTTTGACACCCTGACACCATTTAGGATATATTCAACAATGGTATACTCATGATTGGTTCACTTACAGATACAAAATAGCTTGATCAGAAAAGTTGACACCAGAGGTTACCCCTAATTTGCCTGAAAAAAGAAACAGGGGGTGTTCGGCTGAAAACAACGTTTTTGTGTTTGGTGTTGCCTCTGGATACACGATAAATTGATGCTAATGGAATCATAAAATCAATGCGCAAGGAAATATCCACTGGAACATAGCAGAAGATTATTACTGAATCAAAAACCATGGAAAAAGAAATAAGAGTCAAACAGTAGTAACTGACGAAGAACTTTACAAGAGAGAACAAGAGGGATTTTGGAAGCTTCAAAGTTTTGAGAACTCAACTCATACACAAATTTGTACACAACATATCCAGTGGTATAACGTTATTAGGCATGTCCTTAGCCTTACTTAGCTCATGTGACTTATCGTGGCTTGTAACATAGTGTGTCATGAGGCTGAAGATGGAGTTTTAGCCTGTCATTTGTTCTTAAGTTTCTGCCCATACTCGAGCTCCATCCTTTTGGTTCTTGTGGCGAAAGTTGCACAACGTTTCGTGGTTTCGCTATAAGGTAGATCTTGGAATGAGGCGCGACAAACAGGTATCAAACTTTCCCTAAATCGGGGAGATTCAAACAAAGAATTTACAGGAAAACAGAGGAATAAAGTGATGATTTCATTGATATTATATTGGAATATGGCCATCCTTGTTACTGTAGCAGCAGGTGATTGATCTTGCTATATGCAGATCAATCTCACCTGCAGTGCTTTTTGACGAAAAAGAAAAAAATGGAAAAACAGTATCAAAACATTAAGATTAAATTTCAGTAAGAGAGAGAAAAAAAAATCAAAATACAAAGGGGAAAATACCTCGACGGGCTCCTGGTAGGATTCTGCAATGCCTTGTCCCCCCTCTCCAAATGGATATTAGCGTAATGGAGCACCACGACTGCATTGCTGAGACTGAGCCTCCTTTGATCCTGATTACGCTATCGGATTGAAGGGAAGAGAAAGAAGAGGGAGGAGAAATGGATGCTTGACGGTGAATGATCTGAAGAAGAAACGTCGATCTGTGGCAAATGCTTTGATTGAGGAAGATGTATTTGCTCTTGCCTTATTGCTGCAGGGAGGGTCAATTTCCCTTTCCCCTTTGCTGCAGGATTACTGGAGCCGATTGAACTCCTGATGGTTGCAGGGATTAGCTTCCTCCAACGTTGCAAGGAGAGTCGATTCCCTTCAGCGTGGCTTTGCAAGATTGGCGTGAGAGAAGGCTGGATTGCTGAAGGTGAGGAAGATGCAATACAGAGGTGAAGAAGCGGTGGGATCCCGAGGAAAGGAAGAAGATCAGAAAAAGCAAGTGGAGGGGTGAAAAACGGGTGGAAAAGATGGTCTCCTAAGTCCCTTCTTAAGGAGGAAGAGGAAGCTTCAGGAGGGGGTTTGTTAGAGATGAGCGGTTCGGGAGGAAGAATGGAGGGCGATCGCTCGAAATGGAGGGGAGATACCAGAGTGAGGGAGGCGGCTCTCTTTCCCTTTTTCTCATTCACGAAGGGTTTTCAAAAACCCTAAAAGAGGATTTTGCATAAGACCCCCTCTGATTTTGAGTTTTTACAAAAAGGGGCTCTCGGGGCTTTTTAGCAAAAATTTGACTTTTAAAGTTTAAACTAATTCATTTTTGTTCTCAAAATTTTTCCATTTTTTTGGTTTTTGGTGTTATTTTTCCAATTTTTTGTATTTTTAAGTAGAAAACCTAAGATTTGTGAGAAAATAAGGATGAAAACTATTTTTTTTGTGTTTTTGCAAAATATTTACAAAAGGGAATTTTTCTGAGAACTAAAAGCTATTTTGAGAAAATTTCTTCAGAAATGGGTTTTGATCCGGATTTTGAGGAAATATGGATTTAAAGTACTGGATTCGGATCCGGAGTTGATTTTGAATATATCAATATGGATTTTAATTCAGAAAATCTGAAGAATGATCAAAATTTAGCTTTTGGTTTTCTTAGAAAATGAAACCAGGGGCGAAAAGGTCATTTTTACCAATTTTTGAAAAATTTGGGGTGTTCACAAGGATCAAAAAGATTTTTAAGGAATCAGAAAAAAAAGGCAATACACTTGGGGTTTCAAAAGAGGAAATTTTGAATAATATATACCCAGGGTTTTGGAAAATATAAGGAAGATACATATACATATACATATATAATATCATTCAATCACAGACATACAAGCGAGGATGCACAAATAGCACTCCCTAAAGCTGACTCTATATGCAATATTTGAAATGGCTTGTAGGACCATAATCCTAACTCTAAGATTTATATCATTTGATTCCAATCAAGGTACGCCGATATACTCAAGCCGAAGCTCGAAGTACGTGGCATATAAGATATCTCTTCGGTTCTAAGGTAATGGCTTCCCAACATCCTATAGCACCTACCGATATACCTCAGACTATGGCCCTTAGGTACATGGTAGGGGGGCGCGAACCCAAATAAGTGGTCCAGTTGTGAGGCTCTCTCCCGAACTATGGTTCAGTGAGACAACCCAGCCACGTGAAGACCGGAACAATATAGGTAGGGATGTTTTCAAAATATGATCAACATGCAATAAAATCAGAAGGTTCTAATGCAAGTCCTAAAGAGATAGATTTAAATAAAGAGAAGCATACACTTGCATACATTGTTTTGCATTCAATCCCTAAAATTGAGGAGAGTTGTATTTAAGACCTAAGTCTAATGTGAACATGGATAATCTCCTCAATATGGTCCTACCAAACCATACCTAGATCCTATATGAAAATAATGTCAGCTTAGGACAGAGTCTAGGCTCCTAAGGTTTGCATGGAAATGTAGCTAACAAAGGCACAAATTCGACCAGACGAAGACGGGTCCCATCTCGGTCGCCAAAACTGTGATCATCGCAAAATTTTTCCTCTCTTGTGGTTTCTCTCTCTTCCTTCTCTTTTCCTTTTCCAACCTCTATTTTCCTCCTTTTTGAAGGGAGAAGAATAAAAGAAAGAAAGAGAAAAGAAAAGAAGAGAAAGAGAGAGAGAAGAGAAACTTTTTTGTGGGTTTTCACTTGACCTTAATTTGAAAAATATTTAGAAATTTAACTCGCCTCCGTTTTTTAAAATGTGCGGGAAAATGGAGAGATGGGATTCGCTCGTCGGTACGAGGTTCGACCGTTTCTGGCGCCTTTACCAGGGGTAATCGAATCAAGGATCGAATCTATGCCTTTTGCTTTGCCTAAATATAATCTAAGAATTTATCCTAACTCTAAATGCACAAAGAATCATACTTGTGCAATGCAAGGATATATGCTCTTTTGAAAATTGATTTAGAAATTTCCAAGTATTCTGAGATGAACTTGGTAAAGGAGTGAAGAAATGATTTAATCTAACTTAGAACTTGAGATAGATCAGAGGAGTTCTAAGTTTTTGAAGTAAATCAGCATTGGAAGAATAAATGAGAAAGAATGACTTGAAGCTTTGAAATGAAAGGAAATGAAGTTTCAAAGTCAAAAATGGACTTTGAATTTGAATTTGAATTTAGGAAAGGAAATGAATACTTGAGATGGAATTGAATTTGGATTTTTAAGTTTGGAATGGATCTGAGATAATCAAATGGTATTTAAGAATAAAAATGGATTTAGGAAGTTCAGATGAGATTTGAAAATGGATTTGGATTTTGAATGGAATTTGGAAATCAAGATGGAATTTGAATTCAAAGTCTGAATCTTTAAATAGGGTTTGAATCTGAAATCTGAGATTGGAATTGGATTCGAAATTTGGAAATTGAAATCTAAGATGGATTTGAATTCTGAATCCTAGAATAGATCTTGGATCTGAAATCTGAGATAATTGGGTTCTGGATCCTAGAATGGATTTGGATCTGAAGTCTGAGATCCAAAGTGAAATTGGATTCCGGATCTTAAAATAGATTTGGATCTGAAGTCTGAGATCCAAGGTAGAATTGGACTCTGGATCCTAGAATGAATTTGGATCCGAAGTCTGAGATCCAAGGTGAAATTGGATTCTGGATCCTATAAGGAAATTGGATCTGAAGTTTAAGATCCACAGTGAAATTGGAGTCTGGATCATAAGGGGGAATCGGATCTGAAGTCTAAGATCCAATATGAGTGTTGAATCCTGGATCCTAAAATGGATTTGGAGTTAAATTCAGAAGATGAATCAAGAACTTCCAAGTTTAATTTGAACTTGAAAAATGAAATTTAGAATTTGAATATACAAACGAATTTCAAAGTCAAATTAGACCTTGAATTTTTGAATTTGGAATTTAGAAGATGAATCAAGAGTCTCAAAGCTAAAATTGAACTTTGAGTTTGATTAGAGTTTTGAATATAAAATGAATTTGGAATTTCAAAGTGAAATTGAACTTTGAAATCTGTTTTGAATTTGAATACAAAAATGACTTTGAAATCTCAAAGTTAAATTGAACTTTGAGATTGAAAATGAAATTGAATTTGAAAATGAAAGGATGAATTGGATTTTTATAAGAATTGAAGATAGATTGAGGAAGATATTTACATCACTTGGAGTTTTTGAAAAAGGAATTTGAAAATATGATGCAGTTTTATCTAAAATGATGAATGAATTTGAATTTTTTGAAATTTGGATTTTGAAAAGCTATTTCATTATTTAAATGAATTAAAATAAGATTGAAAATATAACACATCCTTGACTATGGTCATTGAATGTATTATATAATAATCTATATTTGAATTCAGGTGAAGAATAAAACACATTTGGTGCTTTTATAGAATTTAAAATGAAATTAATTCTCAATATACCCTGACTATGGTCATTGGTATATATTTTGGATTAATTTTAAGTTAAATTCTAATAAAAGAAGAAAATATTTAAGGAAAATGTGATGAATTTTGAAAACGGATTCAGTGTGGATCCAGTGTTATTTCATAAAAGATAAGAATGCTAAGTCTTGTTTACATCCTGACTATGGCCATTGATGTAAATCATCCACTCAGAATTAATTACCTCTTATGAAATGATGCACGTGCCATTCGTGTTTCATCATTGTGAGATTTAAAAAAAAAAAAAAGCATGAAAATAAACAGTTTATGATATTTACAATGTTCATTTATTCTATCTAAAACAGGAAAAGCAAATTTTCATTAATATATAACTATTACAAATTTTTAGATAAAAAGCTCCTAACAATCGCTATGTATTCCTGCAAAGACAAGGTTAATATAGAATAACATGCTAATAAGGTGGAAGATATTATGCTAGAATTGGCATACTCATAACTGAGTGTGACATCTACTTCTAATGAAAGAAATATACATATATGCATACTAGTGAGATAAATACACACGGATATGCATATCAAAACAGGAAAACATGTATGGAAAGAGCATTTACAAGCAATACTTATACTAATGGGATGGTGTGCATGTATGTCTAAGCCTGATGTGAATGCCTTATGTTAGATGGAATGTGATAGGAGAAACCAATGGGAATAGGACGTTGATATACACTACCTACCAATGCCTATACTGACCCATCGTGCATGCAACTGATATTCTGATTTCAATAGACAATACATGCTAAACTCATGCACCGACACTACCTTACCCAACATTGATGCACTGTTAGTCCAGATTTACTGACATATTCTTACCCCTTAATTATATCTATTTGAACTCTCTAATGCATAATATCTAATGTAGACTAATACATGTTGCTTGATCAATGACTTATCTATGCACTGATGCAGACTTGCTAACACACTGACTATTAATACAGATTAACCGTTATACACTACATGATGCCAACACACTAACTGTTAATGTATAGGCTGACTGCAAGAGGCCACCCAACACAGTCTGTATCAACCTTCAATGCTTAGCACTGATTCGTTTATTCACAGGCATGCAGGTTACTTAATGCTCTACTTCCTAACTTAGAGCAATCATAATGGGGGTCATATATGATAAAAAATATTAGATATCAAAACACAGATATAACACATTACAAATCTGTTGCCAAACTCAAACGCAGCCATTCCTTGTAGCAGCTGCCATATGCTCCATTGGAAGCCAGTTACCAAATTCCTTTTGGAAAGGCCATGCATTTATATGAAGTTCAGTAATAATTGGATTGTTTTAACAATGGTCATTGATGATTCCTGTAACTAAATAATCATGTCCCTTGAATGAAAATTTATAGAAGTATCCATGGTGATGTTCAAGAGAATATTACATACCATATTTACATTTCTGGACTTGCTGCAGCCCATGCTAAAGATTGGTTGTACTGACCTTCCTCAGATGAAATCCTTGAATTAGAGTACTCGATAATGAACTTGCCACCTTTTATGCTTGTAACATCAACACAGTAAATCGTATTCTGCTCTTCCTGATTTTGAAGAGAACCAACATCGAATATAGACAAGATAACAAGGTGATCTTCGAAAGCTCCTCTTTGAAATTCCCTTCAACACCTGGATGGCGATGTGGCGGATGTTATGATTCCTTTCCCACTACCCGATGTCGGTCCCAGTCATATAATCCCCATTCTGGACCAAACCTGTGTGCACCCAGAAATTATCACTCCCTAAATCATAAGAAAAAAATGAAAAGAAAAGATGTACAGGAGGATAAACAAGATGATGAGTGACTCTGAGACTCCTTCATTTCAGCATTGGAATTCCTAAATGGTTAGCTCCAACAATGCCTCACATCTTGCTGATATGGCTACTGGAGTAACTTTAGCAGCAGGTTCCTTGTATTTTTGTCATTCTCACTTGTTCTCCCAGAATTCAGAATAAATCAGCAGCGGCTGGAGCATTGCTTATCAAAGTATGTAGCAGGGGGAGGAATGATACATATATAGGTGAAAACATTGTGGTGTAACAGGGGAACAAATGCAATAAAAAAAATATGTAGAGATGTAGAATGAAGTGCCAGTATGACAGTGGATGGATGCCATTCGGTTGGGTGATATAGTATATAGGAAATGAAGCACAAAGAATATAGATTAACGTGCAAGCACAAAGAAAAGACCTGCTGAAGCCAATGTCCCTGTAGTATGAGCAACATATGCTAATTTAGCTGATTGACTGAATGACAATCGCTGGAACCAGTTCAGAAGAGCCCACTAGATTTGTGGGTTGATTTTAGCAATCACAAGCAATTTAATATTTCAACCAGCATGACAGATGATGAGGCGAATGGGTATATGCTTAGATGGGTTGCTAGTGAGATGGAAACTATATATTGTGAAGGTATGGCAGCTAGTTAAACAAAGATGTAACGGCAATTAAATAAAATAAAAAAATGGTGAGGTGTAAGTGGTGAGGGCCAGATAGCAAGTAGACATAGGGAATATCAGCTAAACCCAGATACAATATTCAATTATTCCATAAAAGCACACCAGATATGGAAATCAATCACCTGATCCATTCAAACACTCGACCTGTCAATTGATAAAAAAAAAAAATTGCACCAGATATGCTAAATTTTCTCAACAAAACTTGCTAGATATCAGAAGATTACCTTAGGACCAGCCAATGAAAAATGCATCAATCAACGCAATTGATCCGCTGTAGATATCCATTGACATATAACCTGAAGGTGCTTAAACGATATCACCTGTATAGTCCTTCGTAACAGTCCACTGATGAACGATTTTCTGGCAACAGTGAATCGACTTATTCATAGCAGATAGACTGGTCGCTGAAAAATGGTCACTGCCCAACAAGACCAACTTGACTCCAGCAAATCTGAAGTTGTACATTGCTCCATCTGTACTGTATCACCAGAATTGGTTTTTTCAATCCATCATTCAGATTCGAGGTTCAAGTCTTCCTCTTGTTCCCACCTCACTTTTTTTTATTCCATTCTTTTACCTTCTCAATGGACGTTTATGATCTATGATGTAGTGTCGATCGTCAGTGCTGAATAGGCCATTGAAGTTGTCATACTCCGGGCGATGATGAGGTTATCGCTGTTTATGGACTACTAAAATTCGATAAAAGAAAAGGGAAATAGAGGGGGGAGAGCATAAAATAAAGTTGCTGGAATCAAGGATCATAATATTAACAGAAAATCAAAAATGGAAATAAAATTGAGAACTAGCAGGAATAAAAATATGGAAAACTGAAACATGTAAAGCAAATACATTGATCCAATATTCCATAAGGAGAACGAACTGAGGATTTTATTGCTGCATCATACGACTCATTGGCAGATGGGTATTCAATCCCCATCCACCTCATCTGAATAACATATAACCAGAGGGGATTTATAAGAAAAAACAATTATGAGAAAGAGGGAAATGTAAATGAACAAATACAGTCATTATAAATTCGATGCTATTTAAAATGATAAAATCAAAACATAGATGATACTTGAAATAAATAATAGAAAAGAGCAGGGGATCAGATGATGAAAATGAAATTTTGAAAACAGACATTTAACCAAAACCAGGGAGATTTTAATAAACGTAAGAAGGAAATGTCGGAATGAATATTCCATTGCTATTGCACATGGGTGGGTTGATGTTGCACAGGCAACTCAACGTCACCCATGGTGCGTTAATGGATTTAAAAAGCAAGAAAATCAAAGAGGGAAGAAAAATTTACAGAGGAGAAGAAAACATACTTACCTGTAATGGCGGAGGTAGTCGACTTGTTATTTGAAGACTTGCATTTGAGGAGAAGCAGAGGAGATAGGAAGGTGAAGAAGGAGAAGAAGAAGAAAAAAAAAAAAGAAGGAGAAGGAGTATGCTGGGGTGAAACGCGGTCGATACATGAAGAGGAGGGCAATGGGGAGGTGAAAACGGATCCCTCGAGGAGACGCCCTTTGCCCATTTTTAAAGAGGATCAAGAGGAGTCCAGAAGAGGCTTCCGTTGCCGATGGATGGAGGAGAGAGGTTGAGGTTGTTGAAGATGAAGAGTTGGATGGAGAGAGAATGGAGGCTGAGAATGGGATCATTCTGGAAGCACATGGGTCCTTCCGGCGGGGAGAACGAGAGATGAAGGAGAGAGAGGGCGGCCACTGTTCTCCTCTTTTTCCTTACGAAGGAAAACCCTAAAAGACAAATTTACGAAAGGGCCCCTTTGTTTTTAGGATTTTTACAAAGAGGGGGCTCCCTCAAAAAGAGATTTTCACAAAAGTGTTTTTCAAAAACGAGGTTTTTAGTAAAATTCATTTGTTTTTCTCATGATTTTTCCAATTATTTTCCATTTTTTTGTATTTTTTGGAAGAAAAATTTAAGACTTTACGAGAAAACAAAAATTAAAATACTAATTTTTTGTATTTTTCTGAGAAAAATTTACAAAAGTGTTTTTCCGAGAATTTCAGGCCATTTTTGGGAAAATTCTTCAAAAGAATGGGTTTTGACCCAAGTTTTGAGAAAATGTTCGAGTTTTGAAACTCGAATCGAGAAATACAACGCAATGGATCCAAACGGATACCGGACGAACTGTTTGAGCTTTTCTAGAAGTTTTTTTTGGAAATTTTGAGAATTTGATTTAAAATTGGATAATGAAGCTCAGATTTGATTTTGACAATGGATCCGGGTCCAAAATTGAGTCAAATATATAAAATGAATTTAATTTCAGCAAAATTTGAGAAATAAAATGGAATTTAGATTTAAAACTGACTCAATTACCCAGAAAGTGGGGTCAGGGGCAAAAAGGGGAATATTTACAACATTTTGAAAAATTTGGGGTGTTCACAATGTGTCAGAAGTTAAGACATTATCTGATGGCCTCAGAGATCAAAATTATGTCAAGACTTAACCCTCTCAAATACATCCTTGAACAACCTTTCCTCACTGGACGGATTGCAAAATGGCAAGTCCTCCTGATGCAGTACGATTTGTAATATGTTTCTTAGAAGTCAGTCAAGGGTCAGTCCATCGCAGATCAGTTGGCAGATTTCCCGTTGACAGAAGAGATCAAAGCAGAAGATGATTTCCCTGACTATCGTATTTGCAGTATTCAGGAATCCCCAATTTGGACTCTATTCTTTGATGGAGCCCGAAATATGTCTGGTATAGGAATTGGGATCTTGCTAATCACTCCTGAAAAGGAGATGCTCCCTTGTTCCCTCAAACTCGGCTTCCAATGTACTCATAACATGGCCGAGTATGAAGCTCTAATACAAGGCCTCAAAATTTTATAAGACTTTGATGTCAAGAGAGTACATGCCTTTGGCGACTCATTGCTCGTTATAAGCCAAGTTAATGCTGAATGGCAAGTCAAGGATTCAAAGTTAATCCCTTATCAAAAGATTGTCTTAGCTCTTATAGGCAACTTTGAATAATTTCAGCTTAATCATGTCAAGAGGTAATACAATCACATAGCAGATGGCCTAGCATGTTTAGGCTCCATTCTATCTTTTAAAGACAGTGAGTCCTGTCGTTCATTCAAAATAAGCAGACTTGATCAACCTGCCTACATCCCAGCTGAACAAGTGAACCAAGCCACTCAGAAAGAGAAGCCTTGGTACCAAGACATCAAAAACTTCATCGAAACTGGTAAATTTCCAGCAAAAATGCCAAGAAAGGAGCAACACGCGGTTCAACGCATGTCAGCCCATTATTTCATCCTAGCCGATACTCTTTATCGCCGTGGATTCAGTTCTGAGTACGCCAGATGCTTAGATAAGGATGAAGCCATGGAAATTGTCCGAGAGGCACACGCAGGGATTTGTGGTGGCCACATCGGCTACCAAATTCTCGTCAAGCAGATTATCCGGGCGGGGTATTATTAGAAAACCATGCAGCGGGATTGCCATCAATTTGTAAGGAAATGCGTCAAGTGTCAAATACGCGCACCTTCCATTCATGCGCCAGCCGCATACTTGCAATTCGTGGTCTCTCCTTGGCCCTTTTCGATGTGGGCCTTCGATGTAGTTGGCCCGATCACTCCTTCGGCTTCTAATGGCCACCGATACTTCCTCGCAGCTACAGAATACTTCACCAAATGGGTCGAAGTCGTAACTCTGCGAACGGTAGAAGGCCGACATGTGGTCTCATTTATCCATAAGAATCTTCTTTGCCGTTTTGGCATCCCACATGATATTGTGTCAGACAATGACAGCCATTTCAAGAATGAGAAGATGAAAACTTTCTGCTCGAAGTTCAGGATTCATCACCACTTCTCAGCTCCCTATTATCCTCAAGGGAATGGCCAGGCTGAGGCCACCAACAAAATTTTGATCTGCATTCTAGAAAGAACAGTGGAAACAGGCCGCGATTGGCATGAGAAGATGCACGATGCACTTTGGGCATACCGAACCACCACTCGGACTCCAACCAATGCTACTCCTTCAGAGCTCGTCTATGGAACAAAAGTAGTGTTACTTCTCCATGTTCAGAAGCCTGCACTCAAGTTTACATCGCTCATCGAGCTTCCGCTTGATCAGTATCAGCAGCAGAGGTTAGTACAACTGGATCTATTAGATGAAAAAAGGCTCAAGGCAGCAGAACACGCTCAGGCCTATCGTCAGAGGATAGCTCGTTACTACGGCAAATCAGTTATTGAGAGAAGATTCTGAGTCAATGATCTTGTGCTCAGATCGACAACACATCTCAAGCATCGACCGAAGGGCAAGTGGTCACCCAATTGGGAAGAGCCTTATGTGGTTAAAGAAGCGCTGCCCCGCAATTCCTATCGTCTGATCAACGCAGATGGAGTGGAACTGCCCGATCCGATTAATGCTCTATATTTGAAAAGATTTTACACTTGAATTGTTCATCATAGCCTTTTGTACTCTTCAAAAGTCTTTCAATAAAGCAATAATCTTCTGTTAAGTTCTCACATCCTTCCCTGATACTGGGGCATTTTATTTTGATCTATATTTATCTTCCTTCATCATAATGCAGGCAGGATCAGACAAATCCTTTCCTAAAAATCTTACCAACTCTTTGCTAACGTTGGTTATCTTTATTAAATTGCGTTCATTTCATTCTTTTTTTCAAATTTTATCAGTTTATTGTCAACTTTATCAATTTGTCAAGTTTTATTAAGTTTTATCAAATTTTATTCCTTTGTCTTTAAGAAACCCCTTCAGGTTAAGGGATAAGCCTGATGCCTCTTTCCCATGAGGTATTCTCTTTATATTTTCCCCTCAGGTTAAGGGAAAAACCTGACCCTCGTTGTCCGAGGTGTTCCCATTCAGGATAAGGGATAATTCTGATACCCCTCATAGGAGCATCGCTGCTACCCGTGAGAATTCTTTTTCAAAACGAATTTTCAAAAAATCTATTTAAATTCTTCTCCATTCTTATAAATTTTATTCTTCTTCAAGATAAGGGATAAATCTGAATTATTTTTCATAAATTCTTCAATTCATCTCCAAATTTTGTTCTATGTTTTCTTAGGATAGGGGAAAATCCTGAAGTCATCACAAATAAATTCGGATCTTAGGCCACTTTGGGTCAAGGATCTCGAATGAATCTCTCATCTCGGTCGTCAAAATCTATTCATGCTTTTGTCAATCCTTCGAGTTCCGACTTCCGGGTTGGAATCGTTTCCTTCCCATCTGAGTTCCGACTCAGGATTTCATTTTTCCATTTTATCATTATTTTTCTTAAAAATCGGGTTCTGACTCGGATTTTCCTTTTTGTATATTCTTACTTTTGAAGTCTCAAGTTCCGACTTGAACTTCCTTTTGAATCCAACGTTCGTGTTAGACAAATCGTTGTTTTGAGAATTCGAGTTTTTCAAACTCGATTCTCATTCATTTTTCTTATATTTAAAAACCGGGTTCCGACTCGGATTTTCCTTTTTGTATATTCTTATTTTTGAAGTCTCAAGTTCCGACTTGAACTTCCTTTTGAATCCAATGCTCGTGTTGGACAAATCGTTGTTTTGAGAATTTGAGTTTTCAAACTCAATTCTCATTCCATTTCCTTATATTTAAAAAACCGGGTTCCGACTCGGATTTTCCTTTTGTATATTCTTATTTTTTAAGTCTCGAGTTCCGACTTGAACTTCCTTTTGAATTCAATGCTCGTGTTGGACAAATCATTGTTTTGAGAATTCGAGTTTTCAAACTCAATTCTCATTCATTTTTCTTATATTTAAAAACCGGGTTCCGACTCGGATTTTCCTTTTTGTATATTCTTATTTTTGAAGTCTCAAGTTCCGACTTGAACTTCCTTTTGAATCCAATGCTCGTGTTGGATAAATCATTGTTTTGAGAATTCGAGTTTTCAAACTCGATTCTCATTTCATTTTCTCATATTTAAAAACCGGGTTCCGACTCGGATTTTCCTTTTTGTATATTCTTATTTTTGAAGTCTCAAGTTCCGACTTGAACTTCCTTTTGAATCCAATGCTCGTGTTGGACAAATCGTTGTTTTGAGAATTTGAGTTTTCAAACTCAATTCTCATTCCATTTCCTTATATTTAAAAAACCGGGTTCCGACTCGGATTTTCCTTTTGTATATTCTTATTTTTTAAGTCTCGAGTTCCGACTTGAACTTCCTTTTGAATTCAATGCTCGTGTTGGACAAATCATTGTTTTGAGAATTCGAGTTTTCAAACTCAATTCTCATTCATTTTTCTTATATTTAAAAACCGGGTTCCGACTCGGATTTTCCTTTTTGTATATTCTTATTTTTGAAGTCTCAAGTTCCGACTTGAACTTCCTTTTGAATCCAATGCTCGTGTTGGATAAATCATTGTTTTGAGAATTCGAGTTTTCAAACTCGATTCTCATTTCATTTTCTCATATTTAAAAACCGGGTTCCGACTCGGATTTTCCTTTTTGTATATTCTTATTTATGAAGTCTCAAGTTCCGACTTGAACTTCCTTTTGAATTCAATGCTCGTATTGGACAAATCGTTGTTTTCAGAATTCGAGTTTTCAAACTCAATTCTCATTTCATTTCCTTATATTTAAAAAATCGGGTTCCGACTCGGATTTTCCTTTTGTATATTCTTATTTTTGAAGTCTCGAGTTCCGACTTGAACTTCCTTTTGAATCCAATGCTTGTGTTAGACAAATCGTTGATATGAGAATTCGAGTTTTCAAACTCAATTCTCATTCATTTTTCTTATATTTAAAAACCGTGTTCCGACTCAGATTTTCCTTTTTGTATATTCTTATTTTTGAAGTCTCAAGTTCCGACTTGAACTTCCTTTTGAATCCAATGCTCGTGTTGGACAAATCATTGTTTTGAGAATTCGAGTTTTCAAACTCAATTCTCATTTCATTTTCTAATATTTAAAAACCGAGTTCCGACTCGGATTTTCCTTTTTATTCTTATTTTTGAAGTCTCAAGTTCCGACTTGAACTTCCTTTTGAATCCAATGATCGTGTTGGACAAATCATTGTTTTGAGAATTCGAGTTTTCAAACTCAATTCTCATTTCATTTTCTCATATTTAAAAACCGGGTTCCGACTCAGATTTTCCTTTTTGTATATTCTTATTTATGAAGTCTCAAGTTCCGACTTGAACTTCCTTTTGAATCCAATGCTCGTATTGGACAAATCGTTGATTTGAGAATTCGAGTTTTCAAACTCAATTCTCATTTCATTTCCTTATATTTAAAAAACCGGGTTCCGACTCGGATTTTCCTTTTGTATATTCTTATGTTTGAAGTCTCAAGTTCCGACTTGAACTTCCTTTTGAATCCAATGCTCGTGTTGGACAAATCGTGGTTTTGAGAATTCGAGTTTTCAAACTCAATTCTCATTTCATTTTCTTATATTTAAAAACTGAGTCCCGACTTGGATTTTCGCTTCTGTACATCCTCATTTTCTCAAAATTTTGACTTGAATCTCCTTGTCAATCTAATGCTCGCATTTGGATCGGAGTTCTCCTTGAAACTCCCCTTCAGGATAAGGGATAATCCTGAAACACCGACAATCATTCTCGCTTAAATTCTCAAGTATCTTTGAATGTCGGTCTCATTTTTTTTAATTCTCCTTTTGAAAAACCCAGTGCTCGTGCTGGTGTGCATTTCGAAAACCCAGTGCTCGTACTGGTGTGCATTTTCGAAAACCCAGCGCTCGTACTGGGGCATTTCTTTGAAATCCAGTGCTTGTGTTGGTACACCTAGCACTCGTGCTAAGTTGCTTGGCTGACTGATCAGTTAGCCCTCCAGGTTCAGTCTTTGTACTAACCAATCATCATTACTCAAGTCTTAAATTCTCAATTTCAACCTTCAGGTTATCATTTTACCAAAAATCAATCTTTTCTTGCGAAGGACCCTCTTCAGGGAGAGTTCGAGGGAGCTCGTTCCTTTCGCATGCAACCATCTTCCGTTCGCAAGAAACCCTCTTCTAGGGAGAGTTTGAAGGGACTCGTTTTCTTCGCGAACAGTTTGCAAAACAACAACCAGCTTTACACAAAAGAACCCTTTTTCCAGGGAGAACTTCGACGGAAGCTCGTTTCTTTTGTGGCCCTTGTTTTTCTGATCTTTGGCCAACCCCTTCACAGAGGACCCTCTTCTAGGGAGAGTGTGATAGACTCGTTCCTCTGTGATACTTTCCCAACTTTGTTTTTCGACCGCCTTTCCATAAGAGAAGCCTAGAGATAGGGAGTTTTGACGAAAGCTTAATTTCTCTTCGAAAGTTCTGTTTTGCAAACACCTCCTCTTTCAGGGAAGAGAGGAGTATTTCCAACTACCCATTCAGGTAAGGGCTAAGCCTGAGTCTCTCTTTTTGGGGAAAAAGAGAGGAGAATTTTGTCACGGACGTGTCGATTCGATATCAAGCGATCTCTTTCATCAAGGATTTTAAGAATATTTTGCCAATTTGTTATCAAGTCATTTTTGGATCTCAAAATTTTCATCATATAAAGAACTACCTCAAACTACCTTTAGTATTATTTCCAAAGGAGCAAGACTTTTGCGAAATAAGAACTGAATTCAAGCTTTTTTTGTTGGTCAACCAAGAGGATGAAGAAAAAATCTTCGATATGACCGGCAAAGGAAAATTCGATGATGTTAAAAAGCCATAAGTGAACTGATATTGATCATAGCTATGGCACATTCTTAAAGATCATTCTTCTGGCAGTAAGACAGTGGAAATATCCTGGGCAATAAGAAAAGAACCTACCCAATCCATATCTGCTCAGTCAGTCAAGCCGCAATCAAATATCCGCAAAAGAGATCTCTCAATTGTTGTCAAGATGAAGGCGAATTAAGCGAGCAGACCCCCGGGGCCAAAGAAGATTTGAAACATTTCCAAGTTGACGGAGTTTGTGACGGATCCTTCCAGGGAACGTTCGGATCACCGTCGAGATGAAGGCGGATGTGATGAGCCTACCGACAAACCCTAAAAGATATTTGATTTCTGCTATCATCCAGAGATTTCAACCCAAGAACCAATGTCATCAAGCATAGTTCCTGAAAAAGAAAAAGAAGGATCGGAACATCTCCAAGATGAAGGAGTTTGTGACGTACCCTTCCCCTGAAAACGAGAGAAAAGTCAGGACATCTCCAAAATGAAGGATGATGTAAAAGCTCAAGAAAGTCCCATGACTCAAGAAAGTGCAAAAAGATCATCATGGGAAATGCCCAGGATATCAAACTGCCCAAAAATGTCAGGAATCATCTTTTTCTATGTGAAATTCTTTTATCAATATCTTTTCACTCAATTGCTTTTATGAAGCTAAGAATATTTCCTCTCTTTTCATATCAAGGAAATTGATATCTTCCTTAAAGAAACTCAACAGCAACAAAATTTGAATTTGACTCTTGATTCTACAGAGTTAGCCCAATTGAAGCTAATACTCTAGGTAAAAAGAGGTGATATTTTCATGCACAATTCAATCATGCTGAATCAACTACAATTTTGACATCTTATTGGCAATATTTTCTCATTATCCCAAAATGAAGTGTGAACTTAATGTTCGTTTTGATGTATCCTGACGTCATCCCTCCGTAGGACTGAAAAGTCCTTTCCTTTCGTCTGATCTGAGCGCTCTCAGATTCGCACACTTCCCTATGTTCCCCACGGTCCCACCATAGACAGTTCCCGCTCAGGATAAGGGTTAAACCTGAACTTTTTGCAAAAGATCTGTTATTTTCAAAAGCTATTTTCAGTCTCAGCGATGGGGCGCCCAAGAACAACCCCTTTTCAAGCTTTAGGGACCCCCATTTTCATCTTTTTGCAAAAACCCCTCTTGAACTTGTTGTGCAAAGTCTAGAGGCCCATCACAGTTTTCCTCGCTACTCGAGGATGCTGTATCCATTTAGGCTAAGGATTAAACCTGTTACCTCGCTCCTCGGGGTATCTCTCAAAACCTTCTGCGAGAGGTCGTCTGTTTTTAGAAAGCTGATTTAGTCTCAGCAATGAGACGCCCCAGATCATCCCTTTTTCAAGCTTTAGGGAATTCCTTGTTTTTCTCTTCTCGCAAACCCCTTCTGGATTTGTTCGGCCAAAGTCCGAAGGTCCCATCACGGTCTCTTCATCCGAGGATTCAGTATGGTCGTCCCTTTCAGGTTAAGGGTTAAGCCTGAACCTCGCTCCACGAGGTATCTTCCTTGTTTAGGTTAGGGTTAAACCTGAATCTCGCTCGACTAGATATCCTTTCTAGTCCCACCACGGTCTCTTCATTTAAGGACTTCGTGCGATTCCTCCCCACTCAGGTCAAGGGTTAAAACCTGAATCTCGCTTCGGCGATGCATTTGTTGTCCCATCACGGTTTCTTCACTTAAGGATTCTGTATGGTCGTCCCTTTCAGGATAAGGGTAAAAGCCTGAATCTCGTTCCACAAGATATCTTCCTTGTGCAGGTTTTGGTTAAACTTGAACCCTGTTCTGACGAGGTAATCCCCCCGTCCCATCATGGTTTTTCCCCACAAAGGAATCCACACTCTTTGTATATCCATTCAGGAAAGGATCATACTTGAACTTCATCTCACGAGACATTTTCACAAAAATGTCCCTTCATGGTCCTCATATATTCCTTTCCCCATCCAAGTTATCTTAATATATCTTCGTCCCATCCAGGTTAAGGGCTAAAACCTGAGTCATTCCACAAAGATTGATCTTATCTCACCCATAAGACATGATCAAAAATCTTTCCTTCCATCATTTTGGGGTCTTCGCCCAAAGTTCCATCAGGATTTCCTCATCTCCATCATTCAGTCATATCATTGTCGAGGATTTCGTTCCCCCAAGCCATTCAGGACAAGGCTTTAAGCCTGAAAAGCCATAATTCTTCCACTCCCGGTTCAGATCTGCTGACTGGGGCATTTTTTTTCAAAATTTGGAGTGTTTTCTTTGATACTAAGCTCGGCTTTCAACCGGCTTAGTGGCAAAGAGGGGCATCTGTAAACACCCCAAAATTTTCAAAATCTTTTAAATATTCCCTTTATGCCCCTAAATTCATTTTTTGAGCAAATGAGTCATTTTTAAATCTAAATTCCAGTCCATTTCTCAAAGCTTTACTAAAATTAAATTCATTTTATATGTCTAAATTGATTTCGGATCTGGATCCATTGTCCAGATCCAAATCTGAGCCTCGTTGTCCAACTTTTAAATTAAAATTACAGAAAATACCAAAAATAGTTTTTAAATAGCTCGGACAGTCCATCCGACATCTGTTTGGATCCATCATGTTGTATTTCTCGATTTGAGTGTCAAAACTCGAACATTTTCTCAAAACCTGGATCCAAACCCATTTTCTGAAGAAATTTTCTCTAAATAACCTCGAAAACCTTCTTTTTGTAAATATTTCTCAAAAATACACAAAAATTAGTTTAATCCTTGTTTTGCCATACATTTTAGGATTTTTATTCCAAAAATACAAAAAAATGTAGAAATACCGAGAAAAAAACAAAAAAAATCAAAAATAAATGAAGGAAATTGCAAAAAAATGGTTTTTTGAAAACCCGTTTTAGAAAAATCTTTTATAAAAGACCTCTTTTTGGAAAAAGTAAAAACCCTTGCAAAACTCACAGGTCGAGTTAGGGTTTTGGGGAGGAGACCCTCTCGAGTTTTCTCTCTCTGCCCCGAACCCCCCATGGGCGAAATCTCCTTCTCAAAGCCTCCATGGCTTCCAGCCGCAACAACCAACCCTTCCATCCTCCGTCTATCTGCAACGAAAAGCTCGATCGCCCTTCATCCGCCTTTGCCCTCTTCATTCATCCACCCTCTCCTCCATCACTCTCTGGAAGCATCCATGGCCTCCACCGTCCGATCTTCTTCTTTCCCCGATCGATCAACCATAAACCCTCGATCGCCAACGGCCTGGCACGCTTCGTTTCTCCACCTTCGATTGCCAACGGCGCACAACCTTCTCACCTCAGCCATCGATCTGCAACCGAAGGATGCTCCTTCTCGAACCTTCGTTTTCCCCTATAAGAGGGGTGACGAAAGAGAAAAAGGAGAGGGGAGGAGAAGAAAAAAAAGCGAAAAACAACCTTTCGCGTCGATCTTCACCAGAGCTTTGAGAATCATCCACTTTTCCCCTTTCAACTCCATCCCGGCTCTCATCATCAAGGGCCGACATACCATTCTCTTGTTTTTACTGCCTCGAGTTTTTCTTATCCATTATCAACACCACAACCGCGAAAATCCATCAAGGAAGGAGAAAAGCCCCTCTATCGGTGCCATTCTTTCCAAAAACATCTCCCTGCAAAAGCTGAAGAGTAGCATCCCAAGGCAGGAGCTTCCCATCTCAGAATATCAAACGGTCGGTTTTTCTCCCTTCAAGCCATCGCAGGTCGACCTTCCATCAAGAAGAATTGCAGGTGAATAACTGTGCCTTTTTTTTCCTTTTGAACCTTCCTCAAAAAAAAAAAAAACATTTACATGGTCGTGTGACTGTGGTCACCCTCTAAAGGGGGGGGGGGGGGGTTGAAGATATGAATGAAGGTGAAATCAGGTTCAGTAAAGAGTTCGGATGTCCGAACAATCTCATAAGAATGGAATGACTATTTGCACTTTCCTTTATGAGTTCCTGAGAATGTGATCATCGAAAGGTACCCGGATGAAAGGATCGCATAGTTAAGAATCATGGGCAGGATTCTTAAGTCTTTGGCATTATCTGCAAAAAACCTTTACAGTCACCACAAATTTCACAGAAAATTATCATGCAGTCGGCTGAAGTGCTGGACCTCGGTTTAGGAGGTTTTGTTCCTATCTAGTCCCTATTTCTGGTTTAAATCATCGCAGTCAACAAGGTATCACTAATGAAGCCTAGTTGGTGTTATCCATTCGGAGTAAGAGATGATTGAGCAAAGAGGGCCCACGTCAAGCATGTTTTGAAAAGGTGCCTTTGATTTGGTAAGTTCTAAAAAAAAAAAAAAAAACAAAGAAAACCAATTTTTTTTTTGTTACATTGCGAAATCATTTTTATGGCAAAATGAAGTTCTAATGGCAGTCATTTTTTTTAGCATATCATTTCCATTAGCTTTGAATCTCATCCCTGTACATATTTCCATCTCGGTTTTTCTGCATCTCAGCAAACACTGGGGTCAATGATGTGTCCGCAAGTGATGTCTGCAACTTTGCTAGACTAAGGAAACTTTTTCCTGTGAATTGACGTGCATCATTGCTAAGATCCTTCCTCGATCTCACTGCAATCATCAAAAATCGGCTGGGAGTAGTCTATCTTGACATTTATTATCATATTTTCTTTCACAAAACCTGCTATAGTCATTCATATACAGGTCGTTGCCTGTTTTCAGTCATCGGTAAGATGTGTTGTATGTTATTTTGGGATTTTGAGTTAATTGCCAAAATCAGGTGGTCTTGAATAAAAAGGTAAAGTTAGCTCAATTCTCGTTGGGGCACCAAAGAGGTGGAAAATTCTCCGAGATCATTAATAAAGATACATCCACAGGTAAGGTGACTTCCCTGAAAGAATTCCCATTGACAGGTGCAGTTTTGTCCAGTTTGGCAGCAGGTTGTTCTGTTGAGAGGAATGCCCGATACATCTCTGATAAAGGTGTTGCCTTGACAACATCCCAGGCATTAATCGATATAGTCGGAACCATCGAGGAATGGGTCTTTTTCTGCAGATATATATGCGTTAAATTGGGAATGTTGCTACAAAACTGACCTTCTAAAGAATATTTTTTTTCTCTCATATAGGCATCATCAACTGACTATTAATATTGATTACAGGTACGGTTTTTCATTACTAACTACCTGATCGTGGGGTTGATCTTTCGGTTAAAGCAGCAAAAGGTAGGCCTTGAACTCAAAACCTTGTGATGATATGACTTCCACTACGATTATGACAAAATGAAATGTCTGTAGAAGTCTGTAGCATTTGGTCCCCTACAATATGTATCATTACATCTCCATAACACAACATTTTTCCCTTTTATTTACATCTCATGGTTACTCACTACATCCATGTAACCCTCATTTCGGTTTTGCAACCACCTCTAGGTCATAGATTCTCTTTTGTTGTTTCCCTCATTTTGATTCTAGCATGTGCAATTATGTTTTTATTTTATTCTAGTTAAATATAAAGATCTTAGGCCGATGTACATAAATTTACATTTACCTCTAAGGTATCATGTATATAATAGTATTCATGTATCTATTTTTCCATTTAGGATGTTGTATACATCTTGATTTTTACTCTGCATTAGTTTGATATACCAGCCCCATCACATTGCCCCTATTCAGATGAATCAGATTCTGAGAGGATCAAACCAAGAATGATTAGGATATTCAGCTATCTCTCTGTGAGAAATCGCAGATATTTCTGCAACAAATCCCATAAAAAAAAATCATAGATATGCACAAGCTTCCAGCCTGAGTCAGTTGGCTGACAAATGTCATATAGCCATGGAGGCTGTAGTCAGTACCAGTTGGCGACTTAAGCAAGGCAGCAAGTTGTCGATTTCACCTTCATGACACCTAAAACCGCTTAGCACATAGTCTATGATAGTATATTTTCCAGCCTTATCTTCATTTGTGTGCTATAGAATATATATACATCAACTCTATCATTCCCCTTTACACTGCTGCCAACCATTTTGTGCATCAATGTATACTGTTTCCTGCATTGTCTACATGTGCATTCCAAACTGTTAGCATTATTTTGTCTATCCCATTTTCTGCATCATAGTTACATCCTTTAGCACGTCAGCATACCTTTTATAATCTCACCCTAACCTCATAGCATTTTCCTTCTTCACTTTGCCGCTCATAGGCATAATCCATTTCCCATTACAAGTTATCTACAACAGTTGTTTGCTGTGAACTTGTTTCTCCTACACTTCCTCTACCACCTGCAGCCATCACCAGCACATAGCAGATACATTTCATGTTTAGTTTCAGCATACCTCACCTTTCACAGCGGTTACACAGATGTAACTTTGAGCTACTGCGGTTGTCGGTCGAAATTTGATAGCAGTCGAACCTTTGCTGCTGCAGCCCCATGGGTGCTATACTTCATTGAAATCAGCATCTTCATACACCCCTTTTACCTGTTGCACATCCACAACATCGCTTAGATATTGTTGTCTCATACTATTGGATGTGGGTGCCCTAGCAACCCCTGTCAACATTGCACTCCCAGCCTAGGTAGCATCACAAGGTTAAAACGTCCTTTTCCTTAACAATTCATAAATGGGGTATTGGAGCATATTCATGGCATAGAGATTTGCCGAAAAACTGTGATTTCTCATAGTAGTTCAATGATCTCCCATTTCCCATGAATGGTTCATCACTAGCAGTCATCTTGGGCCATCCTGGCCCTCGTCTTCATTCATTGCATATGGAAGCCACTTAGCTAGGGCCTTGCATATGTTATCATCGCAAAATTTTTCCCCTCCCTTGCGAGAGAGAAACGAATTTTGCGAGTCAAACTCGACCAAAGTTTTGAAAATTGTTTTGAAAATTTACTCGCCTCCGTTTTAAAAATTTGCGGGAAAATTCCATGGAATGGGATCCGCCTGTCGGTACGAGGTTCAACCGTTCCTGGCGCCTTTACCAGGGGTAATTGAACCAAGGACCAATTATGTGCTTTAACTCGACTCAAATATCTAAATTATGCTCTATTTTTCCTAGAATGCACAAAGAATCAGGCTTGTGCTATGAAATTTTTAAAAAAATGCAAGTTTGAGAAAATATGATGTTTGCTTTGGAAATTTGAAATATGCTTGAAAATTGATTGAAAAAGTACTTGAAATTTGAATTCCTGGGAAAATCAATGAATTTCATTGGAAATCAGAAATTGGATTGAAAATGAATTCTTAGGAAAATTTTAACTTTGGAAAATCGATTTTGAAATTTGGAATTGCTTTTTTGAGAAAATGGATTTGAGAATTCTAAGAAAATCTAAGAAATTCATTGGAAAATGACTTTTGAAATGACAAATGGATTCTCAAGAAACTGAGAAATCTGAGAAAATCGATCTTTTTGAAAACTTGAGACTTTGAAATCTGAGAATTTTAAAACATTGGAAAATCTTGGTTTGAACTTGGGAAATGCTTTGAAATCTCTTTTGAAAACTTAGGATTTTGAGAAAATTAGATCCTGAGAAAGACTTGGAAATTCTTGAGAAAGCTGAATTTTCTGAAATTGAAATTGGAAAATGAATTTGAGAATAATGCAATTTGAATGATATGAATGAATGAATATGAATTTGAAAAGGGAATTTTAATTGAGGAATTGAGAAATCCCTTTAAAGTTTTGAGAAATGCAGTGCATTTTTCAAGTTAGCCTAAGAGTGTAGGCTGAATGTGGCTGATATAAAGATCATAAATCTTGGTTTTCTTGGTATTCTGACTATGGCCATAAATACAAATCCCACCGAGTTTATAAACTCCATAAAAGCTTGTGCACGTGCCATTCGTGTAAACCATAGTGAATTTGAAATAATGTGCATGAATCATACATCACATATTAAAATTTGCATAAATTAAACTATATGCAATGCAGTCCTATTCTAAGCAGAAATGTAACTCTTATTCCAAATATTACATTGATTTTTACATTGAATTGAAATAAAAGAAATAAAATGGCTAAGTCTTCTTCTTGAATATTCCTGCAAAACTGGAAAATAAAGTTAGCACAAAAATGTAGGTTTTTCTGAATTTATCCGAAAATATGGAAAATTATCGGATATTATTCAGATATAAACCCAGAATCATACCCCCTTTGATATAAACATGAGAAATAATGAATAAATTTTGAAAATAAATTTGAAAATTCGAAATTGGGGTCAAAATGACCAAAATACCCATGATGACCTTGAAATCAGGGTTTTATGAAAGAATTTTTGTAAATTTTGGAATTTTGAAAATCAAATGAAATAAATCAAACATAATATGATAAAATATGATGATATGCATGAAATTTTGGAGAATTAGAAATTGAAATTTCGAAATTTAGGTCAAAATGACCAAAATACCCCTGATAAAAGGATTATGGCCTTGAAACCAGGGTTTTCTGAAATAAATTTTGCAAAATTGAAAAATATGAAATGCAAATGAGATTAAAATTAACCCTAATATGATTCTACATGCTTATGTACATGATAAAAACCTTAAAATGGCGAAAATATCATAAAACATCGAATTTAACCTGATTTTCGCTTCTACATTTAAAGATAAACTAACACATGGAGCAAATGAACTTGAAATTAAACCAAATTTGGCATGGACACCTAAAATAACCCTAATAACAGAATGAAACTCGATTTTTTTTTTTTTGTATTTTTAAGTATGGAAATTCAAATAAAAACCTTAAATTTTGTGATTTTTGCCTAAAATGTTGATTCTAAAGGAGATTTAGGATATCAAATTTCCATAAAAATTTCCCAAATTTTATGGGGTGACAGAGGACAGTAAGGCAAGGATTTTTGCTTTTTACACTTTCTAGTTTTGACCTATGGTCGGAGTTGTGCCACTCCGGCAAGTCGGATCGGAATCCGGCGACTCTAGGATTTAGAGGAAACAGACAGGTTTTGGTAGAAAACATGGGAAAAATGGTAGACAGATGGTAAAAAGGCTGAAATTATGGGAAAATGTTTCTGACAAACAGAGGAAGATTTGATATTTTGACATCATTGGGATTCAGGTTACGGTTTGGAAAAGGCCATGCTGTTATCAGAGACCTAAATCTCTGGAATTTCTGGACATTGGAATCTGTTAGACAGAAAGAGCAAATCCGGGAAAAATAATGAAGCAGATCCAAAAATTCCCAAAGTTTGGGAAATGACAGGAAATTATGTTAGGAACAACTTTAATGTTGAAAGTTTGTGCAGACAAGTTACAGATTTGGTGGACTTGATGCATTAGGATCTGTCTATACCCTGACAAAGGAAAATCGAGATTTTCCCAGGGGTCTGAGAAATCCGATTTTTTACAGAGAGTAAAACAAACTGGAAAAACTTCAAAATTTCCAGATCATCATTAGATTCGATTATGAATCCACTATGATTTTTTGGAATATGATTCGAATCCCCCACAGGGGTGAATTTGAAGGTTTTTTTTCTGCTAAAGCAGAAATTGAAATTTTTGGAAATGTGAAATCTCAGTTTGGAATTCGGTTTTTAGAATGAAGTTGCAAAACTCAAGTTAAATCAAATATTTGACAGGGAATCAATAACATGCAAACCTATTATATATAAAATTCCTGAGATTTATTGATGAAAATTTATGCCCAAAATAACGATTAGACAGTACCTATAAAATCAGAACCTATAACTATAAAGGGGATTCCAATGAGACTAAGTTAGAATAAATGGAATAAACATAACATGATATAATGCTATACTTAAATCATGAAATTTACATGAAACTAATGCTAAAATAAAATAAAATTACCAGGGAAATATGATCCACTTTTACTGTTGGCCATCGAAACAAGGGGGGTCCGATCCATTCGTTGGATGAATCTCCCTTATTTAGCCTTGATCATGGCTATTCATTGAAAGTTTTAGGAAAATATTATTTCCAGCCATGTGAATCCAGTCTTAAACTGGATTCACATAGTAGATTCCTAGGAAAAAGAGGAGAAAACGTGAGAAGGGTCTTACCTTGAGAGGCTTTCGCTCTAATCGGCTGAAGAAGGGGCTGACAGTAGAGGAGATGGCAACGTTTGAAGGTAGCTGGTGGTGTTTGCCAAGGCAAAGATGGTGTAAACCTTGCTGCAACGGCTAGAGGGACTCGCTTGATGGTAGATGGAGCTGCTACAATGGTGAAGGTTGAAGATGGGTGTTGTGGTAATAATGGCGCTGCTGCTGGAGATGATCGAAGGTGCTGGGCGTGGAAGCTGCAACTGGCTGGACTAGAGGTGCTGAAGGGGAAGCCGGCTGCTGCTGAAGGAGTTGCTGGTGAAGGCTGTTGTGGGAGCCTTTGGAAGAGGTGGCACCAGCTATAGCTGCTTCCAAAAGGGGGCTGCTGGAGGAGCTGAAGGAGGCTGCTGCAAGTGGCTGTGATTGATGTAGCTTCTAAGAGGTGGTGGTGTTGTGCTGCCAAGGGGTGTAGCTGGACCGGTTGGAGGTGCTAAGCTAATGGAGGAAGCTGCTGCCACAAAGGAGGGGCTCTTGTGATGCTGCAAAGAGAGAGAGAGAGAGAGAGAGAGAGAGAGAGAGAGAGAGAGAGAGAGAGAGAGAGAGATCGGAGAGGAGCAGCCGTAGCTTCCTCCTTTGTTTTCTTTTTTTTGGTTTTCTTAACTTAGGGAAAGATCCTATCTTTCCCTAAGTTTTAGTTTTAATTAGGGAAGGAAAAGGAAGGGGCCTCTACGTGAATGGCTGGGCAAGAGAGAAAAGAAGGGAGGAAGGAAGGGAAGAAGATGAAGAAGAAAAAGAAAGAAAAGGGAAAAAGAAAGGAAAGAAAGAAAAGGAGGGAAAAAGGAAAGAAAAAAATGAGAAAATGGAAAGTGGGGCTGGAGGCTTGGGTGACCACCTTGTGGGTCCCACCTCCTCTCTAAAAAAATAGAAATATAAAATAAATAAAAATCAATAAAAACAAAAATAAACAAATAAAAAGAAGCATCTTTTTTTTTTAATAAAATAAAAATGCAAATGAATGGTCCATCTCAGAGCGGGTCCAAATTTCAATTTTGAAATTCATTTTGAAGATTAGAGGGGTAAAATAGTCTTTTCAGAAGGTTTCTAGACGAAACGAGCTATTTTTGGCAGTTTTTTTAAACGAGCTCGGATTTTGAAGTTCAATACCCCGTTGCGAAGCAAATCCAGTGTAGAATTTGAAAATGTAATTTTGAAAGAAATCCAGATTGTTTTTCTCGAGAAAATGCTTCCAACAAAACGAGCTATTTTTGGCAGTTTTTGAAGCGAGCTTGGATTTTGAAGTTCAATATCCCGTTGCGAAGCAAATCCAGTGTAGAATTCAAAAATTTGAGTTTGAAATAAATCCAGATGATTTCTCTTGAGAAAATATTTCCAAATTTAGACTCCCGGGGGTAAAAATGTCAATTTTGAAAACTCGGGGTTTGAAATTGATTTCTGAAAACTTTTAAAACTCAATCTGGATTGAAATTTATAAAACTGGAGTTCTGGACTTCGAAAATGAAATGAAATGTGATGAAATGTTATGAAATGCTGAGAAATGATATGAAATGATGAAAAATGACATGCGAAATGCAGACCCTGAATGAAGAATTTTAGATGTTAGACCCCGATTGGCAGCTGTACTAGTTTAAAAAGCATTAAAATTGATAAAATTTGCAAAATAGCTCAAGAAATGGTTTTCGGGACTCTACTGGGTCAGAGTGACACTGAAAATTGGGGTTCGAGCTGGATTGAACTGAGATGAGCTAGATTGAGCTGGGTTTTAGAGCTTCAAAACTCAAATGAACTCACCAGACACTGACTCAACTGACCTTTCCAACTGAATTTTTAAGAAAAGTTGCCATTTTTAGAGAAATGGTACGGAATGGTCACTGGAGTGAAATGAATTACGAATTTGAGCTGGCTTTGAGCTAAAAAAAAGTCAATAATACTGACATGAACTAAAATCGAAGCTCGAACACTAGCTCAATTGACTGAACTTAGCTCAATTTCAGCTGAAAGAGCTGAAATGGACTAAAATGGGCTCCTGGACACTTAGAAATGGTTTTGAACTGAAACAGGAGCACTCGAACTCCTGGTGAGCTCAAGTTATACTCTGGGGGATAAGACGGACTGTGAATGACTGACTCAGAGACAATTGGCTTGGATTTGAGCAAGAAATGAGCTCATTTCTGAAGAAATGATCCCATTTTGGCAGGAATTGTCAGAAATGAAAATGGTCTTCTCACTGTGAGCTCAAATGAATTTGAAATGACTGATATTCTAAATGTTCTGAACTAACCAATGAGCTTAGTTGACTCCGACTGACTAGGGTCCGGGATGACCTAGGGGTAAAATGGTAATTTTTCTAATGAAAATGGGTAAAATGTTGATTTTTTGAAACTGACTCGGGGTTTGACTCCTACACTGACCTACAGGGTTGGCACTACACGAGGAGGGATTTTTAAGAATAGATGAGGAAAATTTGGGGTGTTTACAGCATATTATACATACATATATATATGTATACCCATATAGATATGTACATTTTCTAAACAAATGCAAGGTAGGCCAGGTACTTTTTCTCATTCAGCATGAACATAGCATCTTGCATTAAGATCAATACAAATCATATACAATTTTGCTTCCAATAAAGTATCTTCTCCTATATTGTACTGACTCATTCCCCTGCAAGGAAGTCATGGGAGACTTGTATTACTTTCTTAGATTAGGGATGTTATTACTCTGAATTTCAAGGATTGTAACAACTTAGATATTAATGAGAAATTTACATTTCCCACCTTAGATAGAATGAATGAGCATTGTAAATATCATGAAGTACTTGTTCTTCATGCATTTTTCCTTTATTTCTCAAATTCTCACGAATGGCAACACGAATGGCACATGCACCATTAGGTAAGAGGTAAATTAATCCTAAGTTGATAATTTACAGGGGTGTAAACAAGACTTAGGATTTTTATCTCTTACGAAATAACATTGGATTCACACTGGACCCGTTTTTAAAATTCATCATATTTTTAAATATTCTCTCCTTTTATCAGAATTTAACTTAAAATTAACTCAAAATATATACCAATGGCCATAGTCAAGGTATATTGAGAAGTAATTTCATTTTAAATTCTATAAAAGCACCAAATGTATTTTATTCTTCTCTTGAATTTAAATATAGATTATTATATAATACATTCAATGACCACAGTCAGGGATGTATTATATCTGCAATCTTATTTTAATTCATTTCAAGAATAAGATAGCTTTTCAAAATCTAAATTCAAACTCTTTAAATTTATTCATCATTTAGGATAGAGTTGCATCATATTTTCCAAATCCTTTTTCATAAATCCAAGTGGTTCTTTCCTTCATTTCTCAGATCAAAACCTATTCATAAATTCAAAATCAACTCTATTCAAAAAAAAAATTCAACTTCAAGGTCCCATTTGACTTTGAAACTTCAGAATCATCTTGTATTTCAAATTCTATTTCAAATTAAAAGTCCAAATTTGACTTTGAAGTTCATATTCCAAGTTCAAAATTCTCAAATCAAATCTTGAAATTCCAAATCCAAAGTTAAAACCTAAAATCCAACTTGGATCCAGATTTCCAAGTACAAATCCGCACTCAAATTGGATCTCAGACTTCAGATCCAATTCCCATTTTAGGATCCAGAATCCAAATTCCACTTTTGGATCTCAGATTTTAGATCCAATTCCATTTTAGGATTCATAACTCAATTTCCATCTTGGATCTCAGGCTGCAAATCCAAAATTTCCTTTAGGATCCAGAATCCAAAATTTCACCTTGGATCTCAGACTTCAGATCCAATTCCACTTTAGGATCTAGAATCCAAAATCCACTTTGGATCTCAGACTTTAGATCCAAAATCCATCTTAGGATCCAGAATCCAAAATTTCACCTTGGATCTCAGACTTCAGATCCAATTCCACTTTAGGATCTAGAATCCAAAATCCACTTTGGATCTCAGACTTTAGATCCAAAATCCATCTTAGGATCCAGAACCCAATTCTATATCGGATCTCAGATTTCAGATTTTAAATCCAATTTTCAAATCCAAATTCCATTCCCAATTCTAGATTTCAAATCCAAGTCCATTTCCAGATCTCATTTGAACTCCCTAATCCATTTCTATTTCTTTAATACATTTGATTTTCTCAGATCCATTCTAAGATTCAAGTTCAATATCACTTAAAAATTTCATCTTCTTCTCTTAAATCCATGATTAAATTCAAAGTCCATTTCCGACTTTGAAATTTCATTTCCTTCATTTCAAAGTGTTAGATCATTCTCTCTCCAAGTCAAGATTTATTCTTCCAAACTCTGATTTACTTCAAAAACTTGGAACTTCTATCTCAAAGTTCTAAGTTAAATTCAATCATTTCTTCACTCCTTTACCAAATTCATCTCAGAATACTTGGAAAATTTTCAAAACATCTTTTAAAAAGAGCATACACCATTACATTGCACAAGCATGATTCTTTGTGCATTTAGATCTTTAGGATAAATTCTTAGATTATATTTAGGCAAAACAAAAGGCATAGATTTGATCCTTGGTTCGATTACCCCTGGTAAAGGCGCCAGGAACGGTCGAACCTCGTACCGACGAGCGAATCCCATCTCTCCATTTTTTCCCGCAATATATTTAAAAAACGGAGGCAAGTAATTTTCTAAATATTTTCAAATCAAGGTCAAGTGAGACCTTCGCAAAAGAGATCCTCTTCTCTCTTTCTCTTCTTTCTTTTCTCTTCTCTCTTTCTTTTCTTTCTTTTATTTTTCTCCCTTCAAAAAGGAGGAGAATAGAGGTTAGAAAAGGGAAAGAGAAGGAAGAGAGAGAAAACCCCCGAAGAGGAAAAATTTTGCGATGATCACATAGGGAGCTTTGACAAAAGCTCAATTTCTCTTCGAAAGTTCGTTTTGCAAACACCTCCTCTTCAGAGAAGAGAGGAGTATTTCCCATTTCCCATTCATGTAAGGGCTAAGCCTGAGTCTCTCTTTTTGGGGGAAAAGAGAGGAGAAATTTCATCACAGATGTATCGAGCCGGACCTCAAATGCTCTCTTTCATCAAGGATTTCAAGAACATGTTGTCAATCTGTCAATCAAATTACTTGTTGATTTTAAAATCTTTATTGCATAAATCTCTATCTTAGTTTACCTCTAGCATTACTTCCAAAAGAGTGAAGCTTTTGTGAAAAGAGATTCAAAATCCAAATTCTTTCTATTGGTCAACCAAAAGGATGAAGGATAAAATCCTCGATATGGCCAGAAAAGAGGATTCAATGTTATTGCAAAGCCGCAAGTGATTGATATTGATCGCAGTTATGGCACAACTTTAAAGACTATTCTTGTCAAATTGAGGCAGTGAAATATCCTGAGTGCTAAAAAAGAGAGCATTCATCAAAACCCTGTCTCCTCAAAATCACCCAAGCTGCCATTAAATATCCGCAAAAGGGATCTCTCACTTGTCGTCAAGATGAAGGCAAATTAAGCGAGTAGACCCCCGGGGCCAAAGAAGATTTGAAACATCTCCAAGATGATGGAGTTTGCAACGGATCCTTCTAGGGAAAGTCCAAAGCACTGTCAAGATGAAGGCGACTGCGATGAACCTCCCGACAATCCCTAAAAGGTATTTGATTTCAGCTATCGTCCAAAGATCTCTAACCCATAAGCCAATATTGTTAAAAAAGGATCGAAATATCTCCAAGTTGAAGGAGTTTGTGACGTACCCTTCCCAAAAAGAGAGCAAGAGAGGAAAAAGAAAGAGAGAAAGGTCAGAACATCTCCAAAAGGAAGGAGAATGTAGCCAAAACCCAAAAGAGCCAAAAGAGTGCAGAAAGATTATCGTGAGAGAAGCTCCCAGGATATCAAACTGCCAAATTGACCAAGAATCTTCTTTAGACTTGTGAAATTCTATTATCAATACTGTTTCATCAATTGCTTTTATAATATCAAATCCTCTTTCCTCTTCATATCAAGGAAATTGATAGCTTCTTTGAAGAAGGTCAATCACAAATAATTTGGATTTCCGAATCTCGATTCTACGAAGTCAATCTCGTTCGGAGGTAATGCTTCAGATAGAAAAGAAAGAATATCTTTGCAACAATGTGCAACATTTTAAAAAAACTTTGAATCAACAACAGAATTCTCAATATTTTGACAATATTTTCTAGCTATCCTGACGTGAAGTGAGAGCTTGATATTCATTTTTGATACATCCTGACACCAATTTTAAATCCCTCTTAAGGACTTGAGTCTTTCCCTTCTTTGAGAGCGTGAGCTCTCAGATTTGCACACTTCCCTGTGTCCCCACTGTCCCACCATAGATAGTCCCATTTCGGTTCGAGGTCGAACCACCAATCATTTCTCGCAAAAGGCAATTTCAAAAGCTATTTAGTCTCAGAAATGAGACGCCCAAAATCAACCCCTTTTCAAGCTTTAGGGACCCCATTTTCCTTCCTTTTGCAAAACCCCTGTCGGATTTATTGTGCAAAATCCGAAGGTTCCATCATGGTCTCTTCTTTCGAGGATTCCACTCCATTTTCCGCCCGATCAGGATAAGGGTACAAACCTGATCCTCATTCAATGAGGTATTCCATTTTTAGCCCGATCAGGATAAGGGTACAAACCTGAATCTCATTTCCATGAGATATTTCAATCCCCAATTAGGTTAAGGGTCAAACCTGAACTTCGTTCCATGCGAGATATTTTTGTCCCATCTAGGTTAAGGGCAAAAACCTGAACTTCGCTATCAAAGAATGAATTTTTGCTCTTCATTCTTCACTTCATATCTACCATCTTTCTCGAGATAATTTCCTCACACTCAGTCAGATCCTTCTAACTAAGGCATTTTTTTTATATAACCCAAATTTGGTGTGTTTTCTTTGCCACTAAGCTCGGCCACGAGCCGGCTTAGCAGCAAAGAGGGGCATCCTCATTGCCAACTATCCTACAGTACATCCATTCACGGTTTGCAGTCATTTTGTCGTATGATGGTATGAATAGTATCCTAACCAATTATAAGAGAATCATCAGAATGCTAACCAATTAAGCATGCTTTCATTATACAATTTCACATGGAAGTCATAATCAAATTGAAAGTAACTACATGCAAGCATGGATACAATCACATCAAACATTTCAATACATCTAAATCATTCATATAAAAAAAAAGTCAAACATGTACCTGCAGCAAACACACTCCAATATCCCGCTAACTACTACCATGCCTAGCATGGAATCCGTACCCAAAAAATAAGAACACTTCTATTCACATACATTAAAATCATGCTCAGCATGATCTTTAAACTCCATCAAAACAGTCCTAGATATCAACAACTAAGTGAGTGTGTGAATAGAAAAGTGTTGCATCCAAAAAATTAAATAACATGTGATGTGTTTGCATCACTTACTCACCACGGGTATTTACCCGATTTGAATTGCTTTTGCCTTTTAATTTTTTTCTTATTTCTTTTTGCATTGAAGATTTTACAGCATGCGATGCTTAGCAATAAGCATCGCGTAATTTGTTCAACAACGTACCTGCAAAGAATATATATACAAAATAATACAGGGAGGATGCGGCAAAAAATTAACAGGGAGGCGAATATATATACAAATCATCCATAATGAAATGTCAAAATATAGAATAAAAGAAAGAGGATCTCAAAATCATGTCCTCCGCAACAAAATGAACAATAATCTATAAATCTGAGATAAATAATGGTAGAAAACAAAAATCTAGTATTCCCTAAAAAATTGATTGGTGCTATGAATTTCCATATACTACTACAGAAGCAAGAAGAAGAAAACTTAGGGCGACAGCCTGGCAGAAATTTTCAAACTCGAGAACAAGAAACAACCATGTTATATATGTTCACGAAATTGAAAGGATTTATTCAATTTCTTAGACAAAAATAAAGGTAAGAAGTACAACCACAATGAAAATAAAAAACATAATTGCTCTAGCAAAAAATTCTAGAAAATTGGAAACTAGAACTCTTGATTTCTCTAATTAAACGAACCGAGTAGTCTGAAACTTCCAGAACCAAAATCGAAAGCTTACTTATTCAACGAAGCTTTCTTAAAAAAAAGAAGGAAAAACAAAAACAAGAACGCGACTAAAAGATTCAGCTAGAGAAGCAAGAGAAACTAAAAGCATGATCTCTGCATCAGAACAAACAAACGAAACATAGAAATTTTCAAGAACAATAACAACATCTAGAAATCGTGAAATCGAAAGATCATTCACCTGAAATCCTGACGTCGTAGCGTTCGGGGCCCATCGCTGGAGAGCGGGAGGTGAAAGAGGGAGGGTCTCCGGAGAGAGGGAGGTGAAAGAGGGAGAGCGGGAGGTGACTGGGGCCGTCGCCGGATAGCAGGCGTCCTAAGAGAGAGGGGGCTGTCACCGGAGACCGAAAGGGGGGCGGTCATCGAAGAGCGGCAGGTGGTCGGTGTGGTCGTCGATAGCCGAAGAGAGGGAGGGGGAGGTAGCCGGTAGCCGGTAGCTGGAGAGAGGGAGGGGGTGGTAGCCGGAGAGAGGGACGGGGCGGTAGCCGGAGAGGGTGAGGGGGGAGGTCGCCGGTAGCCAGAGAGAGGACGAAAAGCGGCGAGGGTGAGAGAGAGAGCGGCGCGGGTGAGTCAAAAAAAATTTGATTTCGTGCCCTAGGGTGTTTTACATCGACAGTTAGCGATAAACTAGCGATAAAATTTTTTTGTTGCTAGTCCGGCGCTAATCAACGAGATTTAAAAGCAGCATTTAGGGACGAAATATTTCTATCGCAAATTAGCGACGGAGGTATTCCGTCGCTATCTCCCTCGCTAAGCATGATGGGTTTTGCGACATAAAATTTTAGTCGCTAATTTGTCACTAAGTAGCGACGGAGTTGGCGACGGAAATTTTTACGTTGCTAATTTCATAAATATTTACGAACTTAGTGACGGATGGTTTTCTCTTGCTAATTCGTCGCCAATTTGCGATGAAAAAAATCTGTCGCAAAAGTCCATCACTATTTGGCATTTTTCTTGTAGTGAATGCACTCATGTGGAGCCTGATAGTTGCGACATGATGTACTCATATGAAGCCTGAATTGCAGCATGATGTACTCATGTGGAGCCTGATAGTTGTAGCATGTTATGCTTATGTGGAGCCTGAATCACGACATAATGCACTCATGTGGAGCCTGATAGTTATGACATTATATACTCATGTGGAGCCTGAATTGCGACATGATGTACTCATGTAGAGCTTGATAGTTGCAGCATATTGTGCTTATATGGAGCCTGAATCGCGACATAATACACTCATGTGGAGCCTGATAGTTGCGACATGTTGTACTCATGTGGAGTCTGAATTGCGGCATGATGTACTCATGTGGAGCCTCATGGTTATGGCATGTTGTTCTTATGTGGAGCCTGAATTGCAACTTAATGCACTCATATGGAGCCTAATAGTTGCGATATGATGTACTCATGTAGAGCCTGAATTGCGACATGATGTAATCATGTGGAGCCTGATAGTTGTAGCATGTTGTGCTTATGTGGAGCCTGAATCGCGGCATAATGCACTCATGTGGAGCCTGATAGTTATGACATTATATACTCATGTGGAGCCTGAATTGCGACATGATGTACTCATGTAGAGCCTGATAGTTGCAGCATATTGTGCTTATATGGAGCGTGAATTGCGGTATAATGTACTCATATGGAGCCTGATAGTTGCGATATGATGTACTCATATGGAGCCTGAATTGCGGCATGATGTACTCATGTAGAGCTTGATAGTTGCAGCATGTTGTACTTATGTAGAGCCTAAATCGCGGCATAATGCACTCATGTGGAGCATGATAGTTGTGATATGATGTACTCATGTGGAGCCTGAATTGTGCATGATGTACTTATGTAGAGCCTGATAGTTGTAGCATGTTGTGCTTATGTGGAGCCTAAATCGCGACATAATGCACTCATGTGGGGCCTGATAGATGCAATATATTGTAATCATATGAAGCCTAATAGTTGTGACACGTTGTACTCATAAAGAGCCTGAATTGCAACATAAGGTAGCATGGTGTCATTATGTGGAGCCTGAAATGCGGCATGATACACTCATATGAGCCTGTTAGTTGTGGTATGATGTATAGCCTGGATTGTGGCATGATGCATTGACACAATAGACATGGCAAAATGTTGTCTAAATGTCATGACAGATCATGCAAAGCCTGATATTACCACTTGCAGCCTGATGTAGACAGGTGAGTCCTATTATGAAGTATGACACCCGTTTGAAAATTTTTGGGGTACAGTGTTAACACTTGATAGATATATTTCTTGGGATGTGGTGTTGGTACCCGATTGATATTTATTTTGGATACCACTTATAGCATGTTCAAATTCGAGAAAAAGGAAAAGTTTAGCCTGAGATTCATTGGACTGTTCGAAATCCTGAAACGGATCGGCAATGTAGCATACCGTGTGAAATCAACATGTATCGAATATATTTATGACCTATCCCACATCATTAATTATGAAGGTGTGGTGGTATAAGAGGATTTGACTATGGCAGAACAGCCAATTGGGATCATGTTTGTCGAGATTAAGTTATATGATCAAGGTCTATTTTGTTAGTCAAAGTATGATGGCAGCACCATGACATCGAAGAATGTACATGGGAGTCGGAAGAAAGCAAGAAAGAAAAGTATCCAGACTTATTCTTATAGTTCGAGATCAGATTTTGTGGCCGAAATACCTTTTAAGAGGGGTAGAATGTAAGACCCACAAAATTTCAGGTATTTTTCTTATATCTCTCTTATTTATAATTCAGGTTTCTAAGATCTAGAATAAGAAACTGATAGAACTAATTAAACCTAGAATGATTAGTGAAAATGGATTTTTAGGAAAATATAGCTTTATATTTGAATTTAGGAAAAATATAACCTTGTATTTAAATTTTGGGAAAATATAGCTTTGTATGGGAATTTTGGAAAAAATGTAACATTTTATATGAATTTTGAAAAAATATAACCTTGTATTTGAATTTTTGAAAAGTATGACCTTGTAAATGAATTTTCGAAAGTATAGCATTATAATTGAATTTTAGAAAATATGAGATTCAATATGGGATTTTCATAAAGTAAGTAAGAATATTCCAATGAATAAAAAGTACATAGTTAGAGTAAATAGAAATGGCAACTAAATTGTTAGAATCTAACTATAAGAAATATTATAAAAATTGAAGTAACTAAGAAGTACACATTAGGTAGAAACTACCAATTAGATTCAAACTAAGCAAGTACACTAATTATTAGATTGATTTTCTAAAATCTAATAAAATATCTACTAAATCTAAAAATATCTCCTACAAAGCTAGAAAGGCTAGCTCTTCTTAATAGGGTCGAGGGTTATGCTTGAGAGAAAAATCTTGGAAAAGTAAGATGAGTTAATCTCCACCATTGATTCGTTGAAATTCATCTCAACCCTCTATTTCAAAAGTAATCATGACTCTCTCCCTATAAATACCCCCTCAAATGAAGAGTTTCAAGCATCCAAGAACTTCTCTCTTTCTTCTCTCTCTTGTTTTCTTCTCTCATCTTAGTTTTAGTTTTTAGTTTTTGAGTTCTCTTCTTTCTTCACTTAAGAATAGTGAAGGGTGTCTCTCTAGGAACTCTTCCCTATTCTCTTAGTGCCTTGAAAGAGTCCAAGCAAGACGAGGCAAGTCCAAGCCTAGGTCCCAAGTCAAGGTAAGGGAAATTATCCCTTATGCATCTTGATATTATTCAATTTCTATTCTCTTCCTTAATTTCTATTTTCATCCATATAGGCAAGTGTTTCCATAACACATGTAGGGTTATGAAATGAGTTGTTATTATGCTTTTGATTTTTTTGTTTTTGTTTTATCCATATTCAAGATACATGATTTTCTTTATAATGCTTCGATGAAAAGAGGAATGAATTTCATGTCTTAATGATAGTCCATTACCATGAAGATGCTTAATTAGTATTATGAAGCAATTCCTTGATATATGCATTCATGCATTTTAGAATTATGCATGTCATGTTTCATTCAAGTTTTTTTGAAAATCCATGGGCTAATGACAAGAGGAAAATTATACTCTTAAAAAATTTTATGAAAGGATATGTCTTGATCCTAATTCATTTTTTGAATTGGATTCATGAGAATATGGGAGAATGAATGCTCAAATTTTGTGTGATATGAAAATTTGATTTTTTTGAAAAATCCGTACAACCATGATCTCTAGAGTCATGTCCAAGCAAAACAATTTGGATAGTTATGGTTCATTTTAATTAAAAATAAGATTCTTGATCTCATCCAATAAAAAAATCAGATTTTTGGAATGCCTATTGGTTTTTGAAATAATAGATTTATGGATTTCAAAAATTGGATCTTGGATCCATCACAAATAGATTTGGATTTCTAAATTTGGATCTTGGATCTATCTCAAATAGATTTAGATTTCTAAATTTGGATCTTGGGTCCATCTCAAATGGATTTAGATTTCTAAATTTGGATCTTGGGTCCATCTCAAATGGATTTGGATTTCTAAAATTGGATCTTGAATCCATCTTAAGTGGATTTGGATTTTAAAATTTGGATCTTGGATCTTTCTTAAATGGATTTGGTTTTGGATCTTCTTAATCGGATTTGGATCTTGGATTCTTCTCAAATGGATTCAGTTTTGGATCTTCCTAATTTGGATTTGGATCTTTTTAATTGGATCTTGGATCTTTCTCAAATGGATTCAGTTTTGGATCTTCCTAATTTGGATTTGGATCTTTTCAATCAGATCTTGGATCTTTCTTAAAGGGATTTGGTTTTGGATCTTTCTAATTTGGATTTGGATCTTTTCAATCAGATCTTGGATCTTTCTCAAATGGATTTGGTTTTGGATCTTCCTAATTGGATCTTGGATCATTCTCAAATAAATTCAATTTTAGATCTTCCTAAATGGATTTGAAATTTTAAAATTGGATCTTGGATCCTTCTTAAATAGATTTGATTTTGGATCCTCTCAATTGGATCTTGGTTTTGGTTCAACTTAAATGGCTATGGATTTTCCCAAAAGAATTTGACTTTATCCAAAGGGTTTTGGATCCTTTCAATTGGATCATAGATTTGGGTCAACTCAAATAAGGATTTGGTTTTACCCAAATGATTTTGGATCTTCTCAATTGGATCTTGAAATTAAATCAAATGAAGTCGGATTCATTTAATAGAAGCTTTTGTAGTCATATAAAGAACTTCAAAAAATCGTATTTTGCCAACCACACATTGGGAAGACGTCAAAAATATTCTACTAAAAGAATATGGTGGTAATATGAATCTTATGAATGGATTTGATGCGATACCACGCACCTTGAGGGAGTAATACTCAAAGAATTGAGGCTATCAAGAAGCCTACATAGAAGTTATTACGATTTTGATCACCATATGATTCACAAAATATCGTTGCCTTGAGAAGGCTAGGCTTGTCTATACTTAGACTATACCCAAATGTTGAAAGGAGTTTACGTATGCAAAGATACGCTATGAACTCAAGCCTAAGGTCTAATAAAACAAGGTTGCATGTAAAACATGTATATGTGTGCTTATAAATATAACGAAGGTGCATTGGCTTAGACATACAACTTATACTTGAATTACATGCTTGTCTATATATCAAAGCCAAATATCATGAGGTAATGTACGATGCCTAAAAACATAAAAGTGTTAGGCAAAGCAAATGTGCACATGATAAATGAAATACACAAGTAGCACATGTTGCTTATAGGCCAGTGTTATGGATGTGCATACTCTCATACATAATGCCTTTTTGAAATACTATACACTTAACTGAGCATGCTATTTTTTTATGTGTTAAGGCATGATGAGCATCTGACATGTGTGTGGAATGAAATAATTGCAAATGGCAATAAGTGCTCTATTGAGAGCTGGGTGGATGCACCCCGTGAGATGAAGTCTCACTACTTGTACTAACTCCCACACATTTGAATATAATATTTACGCCGTCAGTAGCAAGGTGCTTTTCAAAGAGGCACATGATTTGGGTTGACATAAACTTGGTCATGACATACGACCTTGGGGGGTATGGGGCTATTGAGCTTCGAAAGCTCGTATGACACGAGAGCATGACTACTAATACTATCCAGAATGAAGATGGAGCTTCCCATGTCACTCATTCACACAATGATTCACCTAATAGAGGGTGTATGTTATAACCTTAAGTAACATAATTAGTTGATATTTATTTAAGTGTATGAGCATGTTATTCTTATTGTTATTCTGAGATTATAATTCTTATTGATATCTCAATCATGCTATTGATGTTGTTATCAAGCTTATGTATATGTCATTTCATCTGTCTAGCATATTAGTTACATTGATATTACATTGGAAAACATGTCAGATATTTGATTTCGTATCATAATAAATACCGTAGTAAATCTCGTTGTCACGTTGACCACCTCTGTGTACCCGGAGGAGTAAAACTATCCAAACTTAATACTGACACGGTTAACTTATTGACATAGCTAGGTACAATTTACTTTGATTATATCGCTGAAATCATGTTGTTCTTATTAATGTTTCAGTATCATTTTGCTACTATTGTCAATTCATAATCATTACGTTTCATATGATTCTAGCATGTTACATACTGCATAATGGATATTGATGCCTTATCATAATGCATGATATTTAATTTTACTTACCTACTCGCAAGAGTTTGACCCTGTTTGTTGTGGGGTGCAGGTAATAAAAAATAAGGCAGTGCAAGGACTGGATGCGCGGCGGGACCCTGATCCAAACCTTCCTAACTAAGTTCCGATCTTGGAACCAACTTTTGTTTATCTCATTCTTATGGGATATTTTGATTAAACCTTTGGGATTGTATAAACTCTGATTTTCCTATAATGCATGGAATGGTATTTATTCCTTATGATTTGTAATAAAAGCTTTGTTTCAAACATATCTCTCATTTTTGTAACCCGCGGGAATTGTCTGACTCTTTCAAAACCCAAACTATTTACGCTCTACTATTCAAAAAAAAATTTGGGGTTAAAATTCCATGTTTTCAAGTTGGAAATTTTGGGGTGTTACAACAATCCTTTTGTGTGTTACTGCATAGCGTGAACCATGTCCAAACCTGTTAACAACATTCAAATAGTTTCGTTTAATTTTTGCATGTTTTTTTTTGTTAAATGGGCCACAAGAATTCTGGATGCGTGATGATTTTGCAAATGTCCAAGCCAACTCAATGTGGTTCAATTTGACGCCCTGCAGATTAGTTTTTGAGAATATGTTTCTGATTTTTTTTTAAATTGTTGCGTATGTTGTTCATCGGTAAACTGATTCTTGGTAGATTAATTATTCGTGTTTGACAATTATGTTATGTGCTAAAATTGCATCTTATACTCTGTTGACACCTATTATTTCTGATTTTATTTTTTGGTGTTTAATTTTGCTGTTAAAAACAAATCGTGACTATGCACAGGGATCTTGTTGGGAAATAAATCAGTAGACTTCCATTAAATTTATGTGCACTGATTTATGACTCTGTTTAGCACCTAATAATACTGAATTTTATTTATCATTAACATAAAGTATATCTATGTTGTGTGGTTGTGTTAACAAAAGCGTCATCTTTAACTCAGACATTTGAATTGTGCCTTTGATTTCATTATTTCTGAAATGATTGTGTTAGGACTTCATTCAACACCGAGTTTGTGTTTTAATTTTTTGTTCTGCACAGAAATTGTATATATGATATTATTGAATGTTTATGTTGAATTCATTGTTTTAAATCTTATATTTAGTTTGTTACCTACGTAGCCACTATATTTAGATTTTTGTGTTTGATAGTTGTCCAAATCAAACTGCATAGGTCCATACAGGGGAACATATATATATATATATATATATATATATATATATATATATATATATATAGAGAGAGAGAGAGAGAGAGAGAGAGAGATTGAGTTATACTCCCTCTTGTGAACACCCCAAAATTTTTCAAAAACTTTTAAATATTCCCTTTTTACCCCTAAATTCATTTTTTGAGCAAACGAGTCATTTTAAATCTAAATTCTAGTTCATTTCTCAAGTTTTACTAAAATTAAATTCATTTTATATATCTGACTTGATTTCGGATCCAGATCCATTGTCCAGATCCAAATCTGAGTCTCGTTGTCTGACTTTTTTATTAAAATTACAGAAAATACCAAAAATAGTTTTTAAATAGCTCGGACAGTCCATCCGGTATCCGTTTGGATCCATCGAATTGTATTTCTCAAATTCGAGGTTTAAAACTCGAACATTTTCTCAAAACCTGGGTCCAAACCCATTCTTCTGAAGAAATTTTCTCGAAATGGTCTGAAATTCTCAGAAAAATACTTTTGTAAATATTTCTCAGAAAAATACAAAAAAATTAGTGTTTAATCTTTGTTTTCTCATAAAATCTTAGATTTTTATTTCAAAAAGTACAAAAAAATGGAAAATACCGAGAAAAGAACAAAAAAAAAATCAAAAATAAATAAAGGAAATTGCAAAAAAATGGTTTTTGGAAACCCGTTTTAGAAAAAAACTTTTTAAAGAGGCCCTTTTATGGAAAACCTTATTTTTTATTTTTAAGAGTCGAGTTAGGGTTTTGAAAACCCTAACTCTAGCCTTCTTCCCTCCGCTTCCCCTCCAGAAGCTTCTTCCTTCTCCTTCATCGCCCTCCATCACTAACAGCTTCGCCTTCTCCCCATCCTCAACCTTTGATTTCCAAACGGCCTCCCTTCTCCACCCTCAGCCGCCCATCACCAACAAACCCCGTTCTCTACCCTTCCTCTCGTCCCTACATAATCAACTGCAGACCATCGATTCAGGGATCCGCCCTCACCCTTGCACCTTCTTCCTTCTTCTCGGATCCGTCATTGCTTCTTTGTCGCTCCTTCTTCCTCTTCTTCTCCTAATCTCCTTTTCCTCTTTTTGGTGGGCTAAAGCAAAAGGTCGTCGGCAACCTCCGGAAATCCAGTGGAAGCAGGCACCATAAAGGATTTGTTCTTCACCCCTCCCCTTTACTGTACATAGCCTCCTCTCTACAATCTGTTATCACCCCTTCATTACCTTCTCCTCTCAATCCATCATCTCCATCCCACCATTATCCCTCTTCTAGGAAAACCTACAACAATCCATGATTCACCCCAGCATCTTTCTTCCTTTTGATCTCCTCTATCCTTTTTCTTTTCTGTCTTCCTCCCAATCGGCTGAACCAGAGTCGCTTTCAACCTCCAGAGCTCCAAGCAACCATGGTAAATCCCTTCTCTTTTTCTTTTGTTTTTGTTGTATCATTCATTTTCTTTTACAGCTTTATGGCATTCCCCGTTGTTTTCATTTTTTTTATATTGAATCCATTAACGCACCCTTGAGGGAGTTGGATTGCTTATAGCAGTACCAATCCCTCTCCTGTGCAACAGCAACGGAAGGTTCATTCCGACATCTCTTTTATGTTTATTGAATCCTTTGGTTTTTCAGTCGGAAGTCTGCTTATATCAGATTTTCCTACTTTCGTTTTATCATCCAATTTCCTATTTCCTTTGCTATTTATCTTAAGTTGACTCCTACATTGTGATTTTTTTTTAGCGTCAAGGAGCATTTTAACCATTCTAGAACTATTGCATTTGCATATTTTTTCTGATCCGCTGTTAAAACCGTATATCATCTGCTTTCCCTGCATTTTATTTAGCATTATTCTCATCTCATCTCACGATCATGGTTTTGTTATTAGTTTTTGTAAAATCTTTTAACTCAGTTGATCGAATCTGATGCATCGTTTCCCCTGAATTTTTTTTTTCTCTTTTCATGCTTTATTTACACATTTTCTTTTATCATTTACAATTGATGCTATCCTTAACCATAAGCTCCCACTGTTGCTCGCTGATCAGACACCGAGTTTGCAAGCTCTCCAGCTTCAGATCGGTTGTCGATCGTTTCCCCCATTAGACTCATTCCATCGAATCGACTCTTCTGTTATTTATTATCATTCTCTGCTATGATTATTATTTTGTTGGTTTGGAGGGGAAATCATCACAGCAAGAGTCACCTAGGGTTACCTTGATTGAGATCCTTATTTCATTTGCTAAAAAAAAAAGATGCCTACCATGATGCGCTCATGATCCATTTCTTTGAGGCAAATTTTAATTCTCCTACATGCGATTTTACCACAAAGCTGGGATGGCAAGTTCAGTTATACCTTGCTTGAACACCTGATCACAATCAGTTCTACATGAAATTCATTCTCGATGGGTCCATCCAGGAGGTAGGATCTGATCTTTTTCTGCATCTTCATGATTCTGGTAACTTGTTCCCCCCCCCTCCCTTCCTTTTTTTTTATCCAACATTTACGTTTGGGAATTGCTCTCATTAATCTAAAGGGGATTCACATTTTATTTTTTTTTTATTTTTTTATTTTTTTTAGGCTATAAAGTATCTGTTGCAAAAACAGGTAGTTACAGAAGAGCCTCCAAAATTCATTAAAAGCAAAGGACCTTTAGAGAGAGAATGTATGGTTGATGAGGTTTTGACTGGCGCACATCTTTGAGGAAGGGTGGAAGTGATGTCGGTAGATTGATAGGGCTTTTTGAGAGGATTTTTTCTCTGATTTTGAGTAAACAGCAGGAATTGCCTTCTCAGCTCCTTCAGGCAAAATTAGAAGATATTCAGGTGAGTAAATGGCTTATGGTGGACTCGCAACCCACCAAAGAGTTTGGTTCTCACATGGTAATCTATTTTATTACTCCTTTCATTTGCTGCTATCTTGACTATCTTGGGGTTGTTTTCCATTCAATTTCTAATTATGTCAACATATTGGAGTTGAATAGAGATACTTAGGCAAAGGGAGCTGTTGCACAAACAACCAACATCAGTTTCATCTTCGGATGGGGCAAAAGATGTATTCATGGGTTGGTAGGATTGAATCAGAGCATTCATTAGAAGACCTTCTTCCATGCAAAAGTAAAGTCCTAAGGATCATCATATCGCTCTAAAGCACATGTACCTGCTAAAATTTCCAGCTCCACCCTACACGACATCCACCAAAGCACTGCAATCTCACCTATGACCATGATTCATCCTTTCTTAATGATCTCCTTTGAAGACCAAAAGCTCTACCTACGCTGATGTGAGTACCTCTCTGACAATTCAAAAATCTGTTGAAGGTAACTAAGTCATTATGCGTCTGGATAGTTGATTAGGGGTCATCCTGTGGTGAATATGATTTGTTTGAAGATAAGTTTGCTGAAAGCTCAAAATCACTGATGTTCTTTATCAGTGTTGCCTCTGAATCATTGAAATCACATTTTATATCTCATTTGGCTCATTTGCTACATGTTTTGTATTTTGGTCATCAGGGCATCTGCGCATCACATTCAGCTTCTGCATTTCATTGGGTATGTCAAATTCATTTCTCAACATAGCTCATTACAGGATTCATATCGGCATTATATAGAATTTCAATGTCTGTCGTGACATGCTGATTGCTCCAGTTTGAAAGAGGGTTCACGTCTGATCTGCTCCAAATCAATCAGATTTAAATTTGTCTCTCTGAAATAAGATGCTAATTCCTTTGCATTTTATTATAAAATTTGAGTTACAACCGATATAAAGGGGAGAAATCGTGGTTCACTGAAGGTGTCTCATGGCTACAAAATCTGCTCATAATGAACCCATTCAATGCAAGTATCATGTTGTTCCCCACAGCCTCATCTTACAGCATCATGTATGGTCTGGAGAGGGATGGGTATCATAATATGGAAATGTTACAGAATATGTTTGCATCTCCTTGTTAATGATTTGTTTGAGTGATAACATAAGAGGTTTGCAAGTGCTTCTTTTTGTCTGATATTACATTTATAAGAATACACTGAATGAAGTGATCAACATGATTTTATTCCTTAGAAGGAACATGTCATACAGATATGAGCAGCTCTTTATTTAATGTTTGTATTTCAATTCATTTGGTCCATTTAGTGTTTACTGTATATTAATAGTGGCCATGTCATTTGCTAGATGGTGCAATTCAAAGTTAACAACTTGCTCCTTTTGATCTATAGAAATGAATAGGCATGCACATGTGTATATAGATATGTAATGTCATTTTCCATCTTTTTCATCATTTATATCTTGGTATATGAGTACTTTATCATTAAACATTTACATGATATGGGCGATTTCTCTTCTGTTTTCATGCTAACTAAAGTGTTTTGCAGGGAATATGTGAAAAATATCATTACTTGGAGTTGTAAATTCAACTTTATGTGTTGTAATAGTTAGATCTTAAATGAGAATTTACATTTCATGTTTTAGATAGAATGAATGAGCATTGTAAATACCATGAATTACACGTTTTCATGCTTCTTACCTTTATTTTCCAAAATCTCACAAATGGGAACACGAATGGCACGTGCACCATTTCGTAAGAGGTAATTAATCCTAAGTTGATGATTTAAATCAATGGCCATAGTCAGGATATAAACAAGACTTAGGATTTTTATCTTTTACGAAATAACACTGAATCCACACTGAATCCGTTTTCAAAATTCATCATATTTTTCTTAAATATTTTCTCCTTTTATCAGAATTTAACTTAAAATTGGCTCAAAATATATACCAATGGCCATAGTTAGGTTATTTTGAGAGTTAATTTCATTTTAAACACTATAAAAGCACAAAAAAATGTATTTTATTCTTCTTTTGAATTTAAATATAGATTATTATATAATACATTCAATGATCATAGTCAGGGATGTATTATATCTTCAATCTTATTTTAATTCATTTAAAGAATAGGATAGCTTTTCAAAATCTAAATTCAAATTCTTTAAATTCATTCATCATTTAGGATAGAACTGCATCATATTTTCAAAATTCCTTTTTTAAAAACTCCAAGTGATGTAAATATCTTCTTCAATCAATCTTCAATTCTTGTATAATCCAATTCATCTTTTCATTTTCAATTCTATTTCATTTTCAATCTCAAAGTCCAATTTAACTTTGAGATTTAAAATTTATTTTATATTTAAAAATTCCAATTCAAATCAGATTTCAAAGTTCAATTTGACTTTGAAATTCCAAATTCAATTTATATTCAAAACTCCAATCAAATTCAAAGTTCAAATTAACTTTGAGATTCTTTTTATCTTCTAAATTCCAAATTCAAGTCCAATTTGACTTTGAAATTCATTTGTATATTCAAGATTCAAATTCTAAATTTCATTTTCCATGGTCAATTCAAAACTTGGAAGTTCTTTATTCATCTTCTGAATTTAGCAACTCCAAATCCGCTTTAGGATCCAGGATTCAACATTCATATCGGATCTCAGACTTCAGATCCAATTCCACTTTAGGATCCAGCATCCAATTTCACTTTAGATCTCAGGCTTCAGATCCACCATTCATTTATGATCCAGAACCCAATTCTACTTTGGATCTCAGACTTCAGATCCAAATTTCATTTTAGGATCCAGAATCAGATTTTACTTTATATCTCATACTTCAGATCCAAATTCTATTTTAGGATCCAGAATCCGATCTCACTTTGGATCTCAGACTCCAGATCCAATTCCATTTTAGGATCTAGAATCCAATTCTACTTTGGATCTTAGTTTTCAAATCCAAATCCATTTTAAGATCCAGACTTCGGATTTAAATTCCAACTTTCAAATCCAATTCTATTTTTTTCAAATTCCAACTTTCAAATCCAAATCCACTTCGTTTCCAGATTTCAAATCTAAATCCATTTTTCAGATCTCATCTGAACTTCCTAAATCCATTTCTATTTTTTAATACCATTTGGATTTCTCAAGTCCATTCTGATTTCAAAATTGAAATTCAAATCCCATTTTCAAATATTCATTTCTTTTCCTAAATCTAAAGTTTAAAATCCAAATTCAAAGTCCATTTCTGGCTTTAAAACTTCATTTCCTTTCATTTCAAATTTCAAATCATTCTTTCTCCAAATCAAGATTTATTCTTTCAACTCTAAATTATTTCGAAGACTTAGAATTTCTCTGATCTATCTCAAGTTCTAAGTTAAACTCAATCATTCAGAAACCATTTCTTTACTCCCTTATCAAATTCATCTCAGAACACTTGGAAATTTTCAAAACATCTTTCAAAAAGAGCATACATCCCTGCATTGCACAAGCATGATTCTTTGTGCATTTAGATCTTTAGGATAAATTCTTAGATAATATTTAGGCAAAGCAAAAGGCATAGATTCGATCCTTGGTTCGATTACCCCTAGTAAAGGCGCCAGGAACGGTCGAACCTCGTACCGACGAGCGAATCCCGTCTCTCCATTTTTTCCCGCAATATATTTAAAAAATGGAGGCGAGTAATTTTCTAAATATTTTCAAATCAAGGTCAAGTGAGACCTTCGCAAAAGAGATCCTCTCTCTTCTTTTTCTCTTCTTTTCTCTTCTCTCTTCTTTTTCTGTCTTTCATTTTTCTCCCTTCAAAAAGGAGGAAATAGAGGTCAGAAAAAGAAAAGAGAAGGAAGAGAGAGAAACCACAAAAAGAGGAAAAAATTTGCGATGATCACAGTTTTGGCGACCGTGATGGGACTCGTCTTCATCCGGTTGAATCTATGCCTTTGCTTTGCTTTAATATTTTCTAAGTCTTTATTCTTTCTATGTCAGCTCTATTTTCCATGCAAACCTTAGGGGCCTAGATTTTGTCCTAAGTTGACATCATTGCATATAGGATCTAAGTATGGTTTGGTAGGACCATATTGAGGAGATTATTACATGTTCACATTAGACTTAGGTTTTAAATACAACTCTCCTCAATTTTAGGGATTGAATGCAAACAATGTATGCAAGTGTATGCTTCTTTTCATTTAAATCTATCTCTTTAGGACTTGCATTAGCGCCTTCTCATTTTATCTGCATGTTGATCATGTTTTTGAAAACATACCTACCTATATTGTCCTGGTCTTCACGTTGCTGGGCTGTCTCACTGAACCATAGTTCGGGAGAGAGCCTCACAACTGGACCACTTATTTGGGTTCGCGCCCCCCTACCACGTACCTAAGGGCCATAGTCTGAGGTATATCGGTAGGTGCTCAAGGATGTTGGGAAGCCATTACCTTAGAACCGAAGAGATATCTTATATGTCACGTACTTCGAGCTTCGGCTTAAGTATATCGGCTTACCTTGATTGGAATCAGATGATATAAATCTTAGAGTTAGGATTAAGGTCCTATCAACCATTTCAAATATTGCATTTAGAGTCAGCTTTAGGGAATGTTGTTTGTGCATCATTGCTTGTATATCTGTGATTGTATGATATTTTATATATATATCTTCCTTATATTTTCCAAAACCCTTGGTATATATTATTCAAAATTTCATCTTTTAAAAACCTAGGTGTATTGTCTTTTTCTTCTGCTTTCTTCAAATTCTTTTTGATCCTGCCTGCTATTTTTCAAAATTTTAAATCCTTGTCATCTATTTTCAAAATTTGTTTTCCTCCATCATGAGAGAAATGATATTGCCTATGAGGATTTTCAAAATCATAAAATCTCAAAAATTTCTGCCAAAGTCTTCAAAAATTCAAATATTTTGATCTAAATCCCTTTTAAATAAACTAACATGTTGATTTTCCTTTTCCAAATTAGGTTTTGAAAACCATTTGTCTTCAAAATCATCCCTCGTGTTGGTTTTCGTTTTTTCAAAAATTGGTTTCGAACCACTATCTTCAAAATCAAACCTCATGATGATCTCTCATGATGATTGCCCTTTTTTAAAGGATCAGGTCCCGCGCTGATCATTCTTCTTGCAGTGGATTTTCTTCCCAAAAATGATTTCTCACCTATCTTTTAAATAAACATTTTCCTTTCAAAATCCCATATGCAGGCAGGATCAAAAAAACTTCTTTTTCTCTTAAAATCTTATAAATTTTCAGTTAATTTGAATATCTTTATCAGTTTCATATTTTTATCAAGTTTACATCAATTTTATCAAGTTTTATCAAGTTTTTCCTCAATTCTATTAAATTTTTTATCAAAATCCATTTACCCTTTCAGGCTAAGGGATAAACTCGATGCCTCTTTCCCATGAGGTATTTCTTTTTCCTTCTATTTTACCCTTTCAAGTTAAGGGATAAACCTGACCCTCGTTGTCCGAGGTGTACCCTTTCAGGTTAAGGGAAAAACCTGACCCTTGTTGTTTGAGGTATACCCTTTCAGGTTAAGGGATAAACCTGACCCTCGTTGTCCGAGGTGTACCCTTTCAGGTTAAGGGATAAACCTGACCCTCGTTGTCTGAGGTGTGCTCTTTCAGGTTAAGGGATAAACCTGACCCTCGTTGTCCGAGGTGTACCCTTTCAGGTTAAGGGATAAACCTGACCCTCGTTGTCCGAGGTGTGCCCTTTCAGGTTAAGGGATAAACCTGACCCTCATTGTTTGAGGTGTTCCCCCTCAGGTTAAGGGATAAACCTGACCCTCGTTGTCCGAGGTGTTTCCCATTCAGGATAAGGGACAATCCTGAAACCCCGCGTAGGAGCAATAACGCTACCTATGAGGATTCTTTTGTAAATACAAGTTTTGTCAATCTTTGTTGATTTTCTAGATTTATATCAATTTCCCTTCATTAAATCTCTTTAAATTCTATTTTTTTTCCCATTCAGGATAATGGATAATCCTGAGACCCCTCGTAGGAGCAATAACGCTACCTATGAGGATTCTTTTGTAAATACAAGTTTCATAAACCTTTATTGATTTTCTAAATTTATATCAATTTCTCCTCATTTATTTTTCTTAAATTCTATTCTTTTTCCCATTCAGGATAAGGGATAATTTTGAGACCCCTCGTAGGAGCAATAACGCTACCTATGAGGATTCTTTTGTAAATACAAGTTTTGCCAATCTTTATTGATTTTCTAGATTTATATCAATTTCCTTTCATTTAATTTTCTTAAATTCTATTCTTTTTCCCATTCAGGATAAGGTATAATCCTGTGACCCCTCGTAGGAGCAATAACGCTACCTATGAGGATTCTTTTGTAAATACAAATTTTGTCAATCTTTGTTGATTTTCTAGATTTATATCAATTTTCCTTCATCAAATCTCTTTAAATTCTATTCTTTTTCCCATTCGAGATAAAGGAAAAATCCTGAAACCCCTCGTAGGAGCAATAACGCTACCTATGAGGATTCTTTTGTAAATACAAGTTTCGTCAACCATCATTGATTTTCTAAATTTATATCAATTTCTCTTCATTTAAATTCCTTGAATTCTTTTTTCAGAATAAGGGAAAATTCTGAGACCCCTCGTAGGAGCAATAACGTTACCTCTGAGGATTCTTTTGTAAATACAAGTTTCGTAAACCTTCATTTGATTTTCTAAATTTATATCAATTTTTCTTCATTTAAATTCCTTAAATTCTTTTTCCCATTCAGGATAAGGGATAATCCTGAGACCCCTCGTAGGAGCAATAACGCTACCTATGATGATTCTTTTGTAAATACAAGTTTCGTCAACCTTTATTGTTTTTCTAAATTTATATCAATTTCTCTTCATTTATTTTCCTTAAATTCTATTTTTCCATTCAGGATAAGGGATAATCCTGAAACCCCTCGTAGGAGCAATAACGCTACCTATGAGAATTCTTTTGTAAATACAAGTTTTGCCAATCTTTATTGATTTTCTAGATTTACATCAATTTGCCTCCACTAAATTTTCTTAAATTCTATTCTTTTTCGCATTCAGGATAAGAGATAATTCTGAGATCACTCATGGGGGCAACCATGCTACCTGTGAGAATTCTTTTTACAAAAATAAATCAATTTCCTCAAATGTTCTACATTTTTTTTCCAAGTTCTATCTCCTTCTATCTTCTCAAATTTTATTCTTTCTTTTCCCCATTTCAGGATAAGGGTTTAATCCTGAAAATTGGACTGCATACCTGGTCCATCTAAATCATAGATCATAAATTCTAAATCTTGTCATATCCCTTCTAAATTCAAGTCTCAGGTTATCTCTTCATAAAATCTTTTATTTCCCCTTGAGGATAAGGGATAATCCTGAATCCCCGGCAATCATTCCTGCTTCAATCTCTAAATATCTTAAGAATGCCGGTCTCCTTCCCGACTCTCAGTTGAAAAAACCCGGTGCTCGCACTGGTTATTTTGCTAAAGTTTTTAAATCTAAAGATCAAGTTCAGTCCTCGTACTGGTTGTCTTTCAAAAGTTTCGAACTTAAATCAGGTCATTAAATAAAAAGTCCTACCTACTTCGCTGGTCGATAAATGATTAAATGAAATGTCCCAGCTACTTCGTTGGTCATTAAATGATTAAAAGAAATGTCCCAGCTACTTCGCTGGTCGTTAAATGATTAAATGAAATGTCCTAGCTACTTCGCTGGTCGTTAAATGATTAAATGAAATGTCCCATCTACTTCGCTGGTCGTTAAATGATTAAATGAAATGTCCAAGCTACTTCACTGGTCGTTAAATAATTAAATGAAAAGTCCCAGCTACATCGCTGGTCGTTAAATGATTAAATGAAATGTCCCAGCTACTTCGCTGGCCGTTAAATGATTAAATGAAATGTCCAAGCTACTTCATTGGTCGTTAAATGATTAAATGAAATGTCCCAGCTACTTCGTTGGTCGTTAAATAATTAAATGAAATGTCCCAGCTACTTCGCTGGTCGTTAAATGATTAAATGAAATGTCCCAGAAACTTCGTTGGTCGTTAAATAATTAAATGAAATGTCCCAGCTACTTCGCTGGTCGTTAAATGATTAAATGAAATGTCCCAGCTACTTCGCTAGTCGTTAAATGATTAAATGAAATGTCCCAGCTACTTCGTTGGTCGTTAAATGATTAAATGAAATATCCCAGCTACTTCGTTGGTCGTTAAATGATTAAATAAAAAGTCCCAGCTACTTTGCTGGTCCTTAAATGATTAAATGAAATGTCCCAGCTACTTCGCTGGTCGTTAATTGATTAAATGAAATGTCCCAGCTACTTCGTTGGTCATTAAATGATTAAAAGAAATGTCCCAGCTACTTCGCTGGTCGTTAAATGATTAAATGAAATGTCCTAGCTACTTCGCTGGTCGTTAAATGATTAAATGAAATGTCCCATCTACTTCGCTGGTCGTTAAATGATTAAATGAAATGTCCCAGCTACTTCACTGGTCGTTAAATAATTAAATGAAAAGTCCCAGCTACATCGCTGGTCGTTAAATGATTAAATGAAATGTCCCAGCTACTTCGCTGGCCGTTAAATGATTAAATGAAATGTCCAAGCTACTTCATTGGTCGTTAAATGATTAAATGAAATGTCCCAGCTACTTCGTTGGTCGTTAAATAATTAAATGAAATGTCCCAGCTACTTCGTTGGTCGTTAAATGATTAAATGAAATGTCCCAGCAACTTCGTTGGTCGTTAAATAATTAAATGAAATGTCCCAGCTACTTCGCTGGTCGTTAAATGATTAATTGAAATGTCCCAGCTACTTCGCTAGTCGTTAAATGATTAAATGAAATGTCCCAGCTACTTCGTTGGTCGTTAAATGATTAAATGAAATATCCCAGCTACTTCGTTGGTCGTTAAATGATTAAATGAAAAGTCCCAGCTACTTTGCTGGTCGTTAAATGATTAAATGAAATGTCCCAGCTACTTCGCTGGTCGTTAATTGGTTAAATGAAATGTCCCAGCTACTTCGCTGGTCGTTAAATGATTAAATGAAATGTCCCAGCTACTTCGTTCGTCGTTAAATGATTAAATGAAATGTCCCAGCTACTTCGTTGGTCGTTAAATGATTAAATGAAAAGTCCCAGCTACTTCGCTGGTCGTTAAATGATTAAATGAAATGTCCGAGCTACTTCGCTGGTCGTTAAATGATTAAATGAAATGTCCCAGCTACTTCGCTGGTCATTAAGTGAAATGTCCCAGCTACTTCGTTGGTCGTTAAATGAAATGTCCCAACTACTTCACTGGTCGTTAAATGAAATGTCCCAGCTACTTCGCTGGTCGTTAAATGAAATGTCCCAGCTACTTCGTTGGTCGTTAAATGAAATGTCCCAGCTACTTCGCTGGTCGTTAAATGAAATGTCCCAGCTACTTCGTTGGTCGTTAAATGAAACGTCCCAGCTACTTCGCTGGTCGTTAAATGAAATGTTCCAACTACTTCGCTGGTCGTTAAATGATTAAATGAAAAGTCTCAGCTACTTCACTGGTCGTTAAATGATTAAATGAAATTTCCCAGCTACTTCGTTGGTCGTTAAATGATTAAATGAAATGTCCCAGCTACTTCGCTGGTCGTTAAATGAAATGTCCCAGCTACTTTGCTGGTCGTTAAATGAAATGTCCCAGCTACTTCGCTGGTCGTTAAATGAAATGTCTCAGCTACTTCGCTGGTCGTTAAATGAAATGTTCCAACTACTTTGTTGGTCGTTAAATGAAATGTCCCAGCTACTTCGCTGATCGTTAAATGAAATGTCCCAGCCACTTCGCTGGTCGTTAAATGAAATGTTCTAACTCCTTCGTTGGTCGTTAAATGAAATGTCCCAGCTACTTCGTTGGTCGTTAAATAAAAGGTTTCAGCTCCTTCGCTGGTCGTTAAATGAAAGGTCCCAGTTTTACTGGTCAGAATGTCCAAAATCATAAATTGCAACTAAAGGTCGCATCAAAATCTATATTGAGTAAGTATTTCACATAGAAGTCATGAAAAATTTGCCAATTGACTAAAATTATTTGTTGATTCCAATATTCTTACTGCACAAAAGAATTATTTCAAATTACCTCTAGTATTTCCTTCAAAAAAGGTGAAACTTTTTGCGAAAAGAGGTAAAATTTAAATCTTTTTCCTGTTGATCACCCAAAAGGATGAAAGAAATATCCTCGGTATGATTAGCGAAAGAAATATTCGATGACATTGAAAAGCCGGAAGCAAATTGATATTGATCATAGTTATGACGCATGTTTTAAAATGATTTTCTGGCAATTAGGCAGTGGAAATATCTTGAGCGATAAAAAGAATTCACTCAATCCATATCTCCTTATCCATTTTTAAAGCTGCAATCAAATATCTGCAAAAGGGATCTCTCAATTGTTGTCAAGATGAAGGCGAATAGGCGAGCAGACCCCCGGGGCCAAAGAAGATTTGGATCATCTACCGAGATGAAGGAGTTTGTGAAGGATCCTTCCAGGGAAAGTTCAGATCACCGTCAAGATGAAGGCGAGTGTGATGAACCTACCGATAAACCCTAAATGATATTTGATTTCTGCTATCATCAATAGATCTTTTGAGCCAATATCATCAATAGAATCTCTGAGATAAAAGAAGGATCGAAACATCTCCAAGATAAAAGAGTTTGTGACGTACCCTTCCCTGAAAAAGAGAGAAAAGTCAGGACATCTCCAAAATGAAGGATGATGTAAAAAGCCCGAAAAAGTTCAATGACTCAAAAAGAGTGCAAAAGAAGATCATCATGGGAAAACACCCAGATATCAAACTGTCGAAATTGCCAGAAGTCGTCTTTTCTCATGCAAAATTCTTTTATCAATGTCTTTTCACTACTTTCTTTTATGAAATTGAGAATATTTCTTCTCTTCTCATATCAGGGAAATGGATAGCTTCCTTGAAGAAAATCATCAGCAATAAAATTCTGAATTTGACTCTTAAAAACCAAGGAGTTTACCTCGATGGAGGAAATACTCTAGGTAAAAGAGGGAATATCTTTGCACACATGTACACATTTTCAAGCGTTGAAGTAAACTATAAATTTATATTATTGGCAAAATTTTCTAGATATTCTAAAAAATGAAATAAATATTCAATATCCATTTTGGCGCAACCTAGCGTTGTTTATATCTTCCAGAAGAGTTACCCCATTTAGTTGAAGTATCTCTCCTGTCCTATCACGGTTTCAAGAAATCCGTATGGTTGTTCTCACTCAGGTTAAGGGTCAAAACATGTATTCTCTGCGAGAGGTCATTTGATTTCAAAAGCTATTTCTGTAACGCCCCAACGTTGGCCAAGGGTGAGAACCATTGGCTGAACCACTACATATTAACCTATTGGCGAGTAGGTGTTTCCGCTCATGCCACCTCGGTCTCGAGGCCCTAAACATTCCTATATACAGGTGGTGCTTGTCGCGTAAAGTCCATGATATTGCAACATAGATGTGCAACAAGGCATCAACCACTTACATACAAATAGCAATGCTCCTTACCTCTTTGTTGGAGCGTCAAGCGAACGAAGCAACGCTTCTTCCTTCGTTGGAGTAGCACACTACGTTTGCCAATGGAAGTCCAGTCGTGCAGCAATAGAAAACTCCACCACCAACTATTGAGGTCGACCACCACCGTGAGAGAGAGAGAGAGATATATGTCTAATGTAACTCCTTACCAAAAATCTCTCATTTAACTCTTCTATTTAGGGGGAAGTTACTAAATTTTCAAAGCATTAAATCTTCACCCAAATCTCACGTTTTTGGTGGGTGATGTCTATTTCCAACAATGCCCCCTCCTCTCTTTGGCATGATTTCCTCTAACTTCCCTCACTATTTGCTTTATGGGTACCCATCTTCCATGTCACATGGGATTCTCCTCAATCCTTAGTAGAGCTGGATGGAAAAGCCAAAAATTTAGGCTTAACATAATCCCACGTTTTTACCCTTTTCACCAAGGTAGAAATCATCACTTTCTTGTGAAAAAAAAAATAATTTGTGCACAGAGGGTTTTGAATTGAGGTTGAAACTCTACAACACTGTGCATCCTACCATAACTCCACTTCACCACTTGTTGTTTACTTTTGCGAAAATATTCTTTTTATGTCATATTGGGACGTTTTTCCTTGTTGATGGATTTCTTCCATTTTCAAGTGGATTTTTCACTCGTTGGTTTTAAACTTGCACTCGCATACTTTAAATGTGCTTCGGATCTCACGCTATCATCCCGAAACCATCGGGTTTCCTTACTTGGACTCGTGAACCGGGTCGGATCATCGGATCTCGCCAAGATCCGGATCCAAAACCACTTGTGAGAGTTTGTTATCAGTTTCGTTCTAGAAACCACAAGTCATAAAAATTGTACTGCCTAACTTAAAATCTTACTATTTCACATAACGGATCCCTTTTATTCATTTAGAATTTCATAAATTTCACGGGTTTTACATCCTTCCCCTCTAAAAAGAAATTTCGTCCGCGAAATTTGTAATACATATCAATCAAACAATTGTGGGTATTTGTACTTCATTGCTGCTTCCGGTTCCCACGTGCATTCTTCTAAGCCATGATGTCTCCATCTCACTTTGACTAATGGGATGATCTTATTTTGTATCACCCACTCACTACGATCCACGATTTCAATCGGTCTCTCTTCTACGGTCAAATCTTCTTACACACTGATGTCCTCGAACTGAATCACGTGTGACGGATCTTGAATGTATTTTCTCAACATTGATGCGTGAAATACATTATGAATCTTGGCAAGTTGAGATGGTAACTCAACTCGATAAGCAGTTTCGCTGATCCGCTCCAATATCGGGAAAGGTCCGACATATCTAGGACTCAACTTTCCCTTCTTTCCGAATCTGAAAACGCTCTTGGTCGGCGATACCTTGACAAACACTGCATCTCCCACTTCAAAACTAAGCTCTCTGCGTCGCTGATCTGCATAGCTTTTCTGTCGACTCTGTGCTGCTCTAAGTCGATCTCGTATCTTCTGTATTTGTTCAGTGTAATGTTGAAGTACCATTGGTGACTCAACTGTTCTTTCGCCAACTTCATCCCAATATACTGGTGACCTACAAGGCCGCCCATACAGTGCTTCGAAGGGCGCCATGCCAATACTCGCATGGTAGCTATTATTGTAGGCGAACTCTGCTAGTACCACGTGAGCATCTCATTCGCCTTTCCAATCCAACATACAGGCACGTAGCATGTCCTCCATTGTCTATATGGTCCTTTCTGACTGTCCATCGGTTTGTGGATGAAAGGCAGTGCTGAACTTCAACTTAGTTCCCAATGCCTTTTGTAACTGCCCCCACAGTCGTGAGGTAAACTGAGGGTCTCTATCAGATATGATCGAGACAGGCACCCCATGTAGTCGTACTATCTCCTGGATATACAGGTCGGTCAAGCTCTTAAGTGATTGATTCTTCCTCATTGGTAGGAAATGTGCTGACTTAGTGAGTCAGTCAACCACTACCCAAATAGAGTCATGGTTCTTTCGGGTTCGCGGTAACCCCATCACAAAATCCATCGTGATATGTTCCCATTTCCATTGAGGAATTTCCATCAGCTGCATCGTTCCTCCTGGCCTTTGATGCTCGATTTTGATTTGTTGACATGTCAAGCACTTTGCGACGTATCTAGAATGATAGCAAGAATTAGCATAATCCCGATCTTATATCATAGAAAGAGCAACCTAATTAGAACACATAAATTTTTCTCGTGAATTGGTTACCTTGCAACATCGCGCTTCATACCATTCCACCAGTACCAGTATTGAAGATTTTTGAACATCTTGGTACTGCCCGGGTGAATGGTATACTTGCTCTTATGTGCCTCTGCCAATAACTCTTCTCTGGTCTCTGGATCACTCGGTACCCATAGTCGATCTTTAAACCATATACTTTCATCCTCCTTGCGCTGGAAAGCAGTGTCTTCTTGCAATGCCAATGCCTCCATCTTTCTGTACTGCGAGTCTTCTTTTTGCTTAATCATGATCCACTCTCGTAGTTCTGATCGTACAGTCAGACTAGACAACCTAAGTACGCCTTGATCATCGGAGAAAGGTCTCCATTCTGTGAACTCAGAAATCATCTTCCATCCAAGATTTACCAGGCTAGAAAGATTTCCCCCAGCCTTACGACTAAGAGCATCCGCAACAACATTTGCCTTTCCGGGATGGTACGAGATTGTAAACTCGTAGTCCTTGATGAACTCGAGCCACCTTCTTTGTCGCATATTGAGTTCCTTTTGAGAAAACAGGTATTTCAAACTTTTATGATCAGTGAAAACTACGAACTGCTCTCCGTATAGATAATGTCTCCAAACCTTTAAAGCAAAAACCACGGCCGCCAACTCTAGGTCGTGAGTGGGGTAGTTCCTCTCATGAATCTTCAGTTGTCGTGATGCATATGCAATGACCTTGCTGTGCTGCATCAATACACATCTCAATCCAGTACCAGAAGCGTCCGTGTACACCATGAATCCTCCGCTTCCAGACGGTAAGGCTAACACCGGAGCTGTGGTAAGCTTAGCTTTAAGGGTTTGAAAACTTTCTTCACTTTTCTCATTCCATTCAAACTTTACCCCTTTTCATAGAAGCTTTGTCATTGGCATAGCGATTCGGGAGAAGTCTTGGATGAATCGCCTATAGTAGCCAACTAATCCTAGGAAGCTTCGAATTTCGCTGACATTCTTTGGTTGTGACCAATTCATCACAGCTTCAACTTTGGCAGGATCTACTGAAACTCCATCTTTCGAGATCACATGTCCAAGGAACATGACTTCTTCAAGCCAGAATTCGCATTTCAAGAACTTGGCGTATAACTGATGTGTCCGGAGGGTTTCTAAAACAATTTTCAGATGTTCTTTGTGTTCCTCCACATTTTCTGAGTATATCAGTATGTCATCAATGAAGATAATGACGAAAGAGTCTAAGTATGGCCTGAATACCCGATTCATCAGGTCCATGAATGCCGCAGGAGCATTCGTGAGTCCAAATGGCATCACCACAAACTCAAAATGCCCATATCTGGTTCGAAATGCTGACTTTGGGATATCTTCATCTTTTATTCTCAACTGATGGTAACCTGACCTCAAATCAATCTTAAAAAAGACTTTTGCTCTTTTCAATTGATCAAATAGGTCCTCAATATGGGGTAGAGGATATTTGTTCTTCACTGTTGCTTGGTTCAACATTCTATAGTCTATGCATAGTCTCACAGACCCATCCTTCTTTTTCACGAACAGGACCGGTGCTCCCCATGGAGACGTACTCGGTCGTACAAAACCACGCTCCATCAGCTCTTGCAACTGCTTCTTCAGTTCTTCCAACTCTGCTGGTGCCATCCGATAAGGTGCTGTGAACACCCCAAATTTTTCAAACTGTTGTAAATATTCCCCTTTTTGCCTCTATCTCCATTTTCTGAGTAATTGAGTCAGTTTTAAATCTAAATTCCATTTTGTTTCTTAAGTTTTATTGAAAATAAATTCATTTTATATATCTGACTCAATTTCGGATCCGGATTTAGATAAAAGATCTAAATCTGAGCTTCGTTGTCCAATGTTTAAAATCAAATTCTCGAAATTTCCAAAATAACCTTTTGAAAAGCTCAGACAGTTCGTCCGGTGTCCGTTTGGATCCGTCAAATGGTATTTCTCAAATTCGAGGTTTAAAACCTCAATGTTTTCTCAAAACTTGGGTCCAAACCCATTTTCTGAAGAAATTTTCTCAAAATAACATTGATTTTTCAGAAAAAACCCTTTCTTCTATAAATATTTTAAAATTTTGTAAGATAAGTTTAAATCTCTTAGTTTTAGAATTTTGTTTTCAAAAATATCAAATATATATATATATATATAAGAAAAGAACAAAAAATGAAAATATAGAAAAGAAACAAAATTCGGATTTTTGAAAAAAAAAACTCTTTTTGAAAACGGTCTTTTAACTAAAACCATCCTTTTGCAAAAACTTTTTCACTAAAACCATCCTTTTGCAAAAACTTTTGAAAAGACCATCATTTTGAAAACTTTTTCACAGGAAACCGCCTTTTCGCAAAAGCCCCTTTTTACAACTTTTTTTTTTTTAGGGTTTGGAAATCTCCACTCTCCTCCTCCTTTACGAAGCTTCCAGCTTCCGAGCCATCCATCGCCCCCTCCTCCTCCAAGAGCCTCTCCATGGCCTCCGTCCATCTGAAACGGAAATCTCCACTCTCCTCCTCCTTCACAAAGCTTCCACCGAGCACCCCATGTGCAATCTTCCTCCAAAACCCTTGCACGCCTCATCCTCAACAACCTCACCCTTCTCGAGCCTTCGTTTGCTTTCCTATAAGAGCGCACACAGGGGAAGGGGTCGAGGATCGGATTCTTTTTTTTGGAGTTTGTCCTCTGCCTCCCGACATCTCTCCTTTTCATTCCGTCTGAAAGAAGTTCAATAGCCAAGCTCTCCTCCTTTGAGAACTTCTGCAAATCGGAAGCCTCGGGCCATCAAAGGGAGGTTGTCCGCTGCCTGCGATCGAGAGAACCCCACAACTGAATTCATTACGCCGGAAGATTCAGTAAAAAGGAGAAAGGGCCATTTCCCCTCTTTCAGAAACTTTGTGAACAGGAAGGTTGATCCACCTTCCCTTCTTCGATCAGAAAAGGGATTAAGAAAGACCCCTCCCGACTCCCATAAGCAATCGGGTAAGCCATCCATATCCTCCATCTCTGTTTTCTTTTTTTCTTTTACCTGAAATTCCCGTTTAGCCTCTTTTATTTTATCTTTTTATTTTTTTTCTTTTATTTTTGTTCCTTCTTCTTTCTTCATTTTGCTTTAATGCACTCCTGGCAGTGTTGAGTTGCTCATACAACATCAACCTACCTCTGTGCCATAACAAAGAGATATCCATTCTTACAAATCCTTCTCATGTTTATCATTTTCTCTCTGATTTTAGTTGCACTATCCGCTTATACTCAGCTCCTCATTAGGCAATGTAGTTCCTTTTTTTTTCCTTTTTTTTTTCTCTTTGCTCATTTCAATCACTGAATTTACATCGGGTCCTTAAATTCTGCTCTGATAGATATCAGAGATGCTCCCTAAATAGCATCACGGATTCATCAGAATTTGAATCTGTATCTCAATGTATACGCTTCGATTCTATTCCTTTTTTTTTTTGTTTTGTCATTACCATTTATCATTTCTTTTCTTCCTTTTTTTTGTTGCTTTCTTTTTTTTTTTTTTGGATTCTGGGGAAGTTTATTATCGTCTTGTTTATTTATTCCTCTAGATTTCATTGGATGTATGTTATACTTTTTTTTTTTTTTACATCATAGACTGATTACAGATCTCATTGTTCCAAATCCAAGGTATCTGTATTAATCTTAACTCCCTGCATTTTATTTCGTCTCTAACCATATTACTAGCATATCATTCCTATACGTGCCTATTCACTGTGCACCCACCCACCGACGAGTCACACGATGCACAGCAGCAGTTCAGGGAATTCATTAGATCTCTTCCATGTAATTTTCCCCATATCTCCTTTTGATTTTCCATGATCTTGTTTCTTTCAATATCTGTGTAACTAATTTTCTATTTGATGTAAGGTTACGATTATTCACCTTTTCCTTTTCCTTTTCCTTGTGGTAATGTATCTTATCTAATAGATCCTTTTGGATTAAGCTTGCAAAATTTCATTTAGTCCAGTGATATACCTGTATGTTTTCCCCTTCTCTCTCGTAAATTGATTATCGGCATCTGGGTGAGACTGAGATGGATATCGAGTACCTGTTGGCCAATGAATCGTGTGGTACAGAATAGTGTTCCAGAGAATGTGTTAGATTCCCTTTTATCTTCTCTGTAATTCCTGCATTTAGTCTAATGAATCAATCTCCTGTTTATCTTGTTTTCCTGTTACTCATTTTTTTTTGTTATGACTAACTTCATTCTGCTGTCTTTGGTAGGCTAATATTAAGCATTCCTATCTCTCTCTCTCTCTATCTTCAATACCATCTCAACGTACGTGTATGTACACGCCCTGAAGGTAACACAATCTTATCAACCATCGTCCCTGTTTTTATGTTCATTACTTCTGCAATTGGGAATGATTGGTTTATAACGTTATCACCTCCATGTCCACATATTTCATTTGACATTAGTCGAGAAATCAGTTGGTTAGGTAAGTTCAGCATGCGTTACTAAGGATTCACTAGATGTTAGAGTCTGCCTCTGTCTATCGTATCCTAAGCATTCTGTGAATGGATGCCTCAGCACATGAAAAATGGCAATAATATGGTTATCTGGGAGGTAATGGCTCTTGTGGATGCTTCAATGAAATATTGTCCCTGTTCTAAAATTAGTGATTACAGTTAAAATTTTGCATATAGATGATATATGTCCTGGTGCTATGTTGTGGAAACGAAGAAAGGTAGATTTGGAAATCACCCAGCATCGTGGATGCTTTTGTGAATCACACTCATCCATCAGATCGGTGTTGCTGCTACAATGTGATACAACACTGTTCGTAAAGGTGAACAGCTACACGTTGGGGAGACAAAAATAGTTCCCCATCCCCGGTGTGGGCCCTTTATCGGCCCTTAGGATTGAAGGGAAGGAAAAGGGGCAGTAAATCACCCTAAATGATGACCACGTGCATCATATACGTCCACTACATAATGCCTCTGGACTCATCCATTATGTACATCCCCTATAGATATGTTTTGAACTCATTCATTATATTTTTCTCAGTATGTTATAATATCCCATCTGCATATTCATCATCCATATTTTACATATCAGCATAATTTTCTGTATATTACCCATCATCATATATATTAGTATGATATACCACCTGGCTGAATCATCATACCAGTATGGCACCCTGCATTTATATATCAGCTACTGGCATCCAGTTTTTTTTTCCCTTCTCTTTTTATTTATTTATTCTACCGGTTGCTCCAGATCAATATCACTAAAGAAAAAGTTCATACTGAAATCACTAAGTTTATAGACCTCAGTCCAAACTCAACATTGTCAAAAAAAAAGATCATCAATAAAAAAATAGCATAAAAGAACCAAATGATGTTCTCGAAAGCCCAGTTCATGACTCTCATCAGTTGGCTTTTAAAGCAAAGGAGGAAACAATTGCAGAAGATGCTAACAGTATGAAGGGAAATCTCAAATTCCTCCAAACTGATGCCAAGAAGGGACATCAAGCATAAGTATGCCCATTTACTGTTAGGATAATCTATTATCACTGGAATCAACATGCCAGATAAAAACAAAGGTCCTCTAGCTGTCGTCTGAACGGATTCACCAAATTGTTTAGGTTATGGTAAATTAGCCTGATCTGTCAAATGGCTGTGTAAGGATATCTGTTTCCAAATTCTTTTCTTTTTTTCACTGCTGCTACCATATGGTTGTATTAGACTCTTGTAGTCTGACTGCATTGTCACACTTCTGGTATAGGTGCATCATCTGTCCTTCTCACCATTCATAGCAATGTATCCTTTGACAACACTGTGTTGCAAATCAACATTGTAGCCACTTGTGATACTTATCAATTTTAACATCCATCCTATCTTCCCCATTCCTTGTTATCCTTCCTCTTATGTTCTTTCATATAACATTAACAAGTCATCGGCCATTACACTTAGGCTTCATCTTCATCACACTTAGGCAAATCCATGTAGGTTAGCATCTACCGCAGAGTATGGTATGTATTATATAAGTCTTTCATTGTATGTATTAATATAAGGCATGTACATATATAGGTATACAATATCTTTTCTCCATCTTTTTTACTATTTATATCTCGACATCCTGACTTTTGCCATACTATTCATACAAGTTTCCTCTATGATCATACTAATCAAGTGTTTTTGCAGGAATTATAGGGAATATGTCATCATTAGGAGTTATAAATCCAATTTTGGTGTGTTGTAATAGTTAGAGCTTAATGAAAATTTATATTTCTAGTTTTAGATTGAATGAATGAGCATTGTAAATATCATGAATTGCTTGTTTTCATGCATATTTGTCTTTATTTCTCAAATTCTCACATTGGTGAAACACGAATGGCACGTGCACCATTTCGTAAGAGGTAAATCAATCCTAAGTTGATGATCCACATCAATGGCCATAGTCAGGGTGTGGACAAAACTTAGGATTTTTATCTTTTACGAAATAACACTGGATCCACACTGGATCTATTTTCAAAATTCATCATATTTCCTTAAATATTTTCTTCTTTTATTAGAATTTAACTTAAAATTGACTCAAAATATATACCAATGGCCATAGTCAGGGTATATTGAGAGTTAATTTCATTTTAAATTTTATAAAAGCACCAAATGTATTTTATTCTTCTCTTGAATTTAAATATAGATTATCATGTAATACATTCAATGACCATAGTCAAGGGTGTATTATATTTTCAATCTTGTTTTAATTCATCCAAAGAATGAAATAGCTTTTCAAAATCCAATTTCAAATTCTTTAAATTCATTCATCATTTAAGATAGAACTACATTATATTTTCCAAAATTCCTTTTTTAAAACTCCAAGTAATGTAAATATCTTCCTCAATCTATCTTCAATCCTTTTCAAATCCAATTCATCCTTTCATTTTTCGAAATTCTATTTTTAATCTCAAAGTTCAATTCAACTTTGAGATTTCAAATTCATTTTTATATATTCAAATTCAAATCAGATTTCAAACTTCAATTTGACTTTGAAATTTCAAATTCATTTTCAAAAGCTCCAATCAAACTCAAAGTTCAATTTAACTCTGAGATTCTTGATTCATTTTTCTAAATTTCAAATTCAAACTTCAAATCCAAGATCTAAATTGACTTTGGGATTCATCTGTATATTCAAAATTCAATTTCTAAAATTTCTTTTCCCAAATTCAAATCAGACTTAGAAATTCCTGATTCATCTTCTGAATTTAAACTCCAAATCCATTTTAAGATCCAAGATTCAACACTCATATTGGATCTCAGACTTCAGATCCAATCCTATTTTAGGATCCAAGACCCAATTTCATATTTGGATCTTAGATTTCAGATCCAATTTCCCTTTAGGATCCAGAATCCAATTCTACATTGGATCTCAGACTTCAGATCCAAATCCATCTTAGGATCCAGAATCCAACTCCACATTGGATCTCAGACTTCAGATCCAAATCCATCTTAGGATCCAGAACCCAATTCTACATCGGATCTTAAATCCATTTTGAGATCCTATTCCATTCCCAATTCTAGATTTCAAAATCCAAGTCCATTTCCAGGTCTCATTTGAACTCCCTAAACCCATTTATATCCTTAAAATACCATTTGGTTTTTCTCAGATTCATTCTAAGATTCAAATTTCAATATCACTTCAAAGAACTTCATCTTCTTCTCCCAAATCCATAACTAGATTCAAAGTCCATTTCTGACTTTTAAACTTCATCTTCTTTTATTTTTAAAAGCTTATAGTCATTCCTTCTCATTTATTTTCCCAAACCCTGATTTATTTCAAAGACTTAGAACTCCTCTGATCTATCTCAAGTTCTAAGTTAGATTCAATCATTTCTTCACTCCCTTACCAAGTTCATCTCAGAATACTTGGAAATTTTCAAAACATCTTTTAAAAGAAGCATACATCTTTGTATGACACAAGCATGATTCTTTGTGCATTTAGAGTTAGAATAAATTCTTAGATTATATTTAGGCAAAGCAAAAGACATAGATTCGATCCTTGGTTCGATTACCCCTGGTAAAGGCGCCAGGAACGGTCGAACCTCGTACCGACGAGCGAATCCCGTCTCTCCATTTTCCCGCAATATTTTCAAAACGGAGGCGAGTAATTTTCTAAATATTTTCAAATCAAGGTCAAGTGAGACCGCGCAAAATAGTTCATCTTCTCTCTCTTTCTTTTCTTTTCTCTTTCTCTTTTCTTTCTTTTATTCTTCTCCTTTCAAAAAGGAGGAAAATAGAGGTTGGAAAAGGAAAAGAGAAGGAAGAGAGAGAAACCACAAGAGAGGAAAAATTTTGCGATGATCACAGTTTTGGCGACCGAGATGGGACCCATCTTCGTCCGGTCGAATTTATGCCTTTGCTTTGCTTTTATATAATCTAAGTCTTTATTCTAACATATGTCAGCTACATTTCCATGCAAACCTTAGGAGCCTAGACTCTGTCCTAAGCTGACATTATTTTCATATAGGATCTAAGTATGGTTTGGTAGGACTATATTGAGGAGATTATTCCATGTTCACATTAGACTTAGGTTTTAAATACAACTCTCCTCAATTTTATAGATTGAATGCAAAACAATGTATGCAAGTGTATGCTTCTTTTTATTTTTCTATCTCTTTAGGACTTGCATTAAAGCCTTCTGGTTTTATTTGCATGTTGATCATATTTTGAAAAAAAATCTCTACCTATATTGTCCCGGTCTTCACGTTGCTGGGCTGTCTCACTGAACCATAGTTCGGGAGAGAGCCTCACAACTGGACCACTTATTTGGGTTCGTGCCCCCCTACCACGTACCTAAGGGCCATAGTCCGAGGTATATCGGTAGGTGCTCAAGGATGTTGGGAAGCCCTTACCTTAGAACCGGAGAGTTACTTTTATGCCACGTACTTCGAGCTTCGGCTTGAGTATATCGGCATACCTTGATTGAAATCAGATGATTTGAACTATAGAGTTAGAACTAAGGCCCTATAAACCATTTCAAATATTGCATTTAGAGTCAGCCTTTAGGGAGTGCTGTGTGCGCATCCTTGTTTGTGCAATTATAAGTGTATAATATCTTCTTATATGCTCCTGTGTATATCAAAAACTTCTTCAAAACCCTGGGTGTACTATTTAAAATTTCCCTCTATTTTTGAAAACCCCAGGTACATATTTTTCCCTTTACCTATATTCTATCCCCTTTTATATGTCAAAACTTTCCTTAAAAACCCTAGAAAGTCTTTTTCAAAATTCCTTGTCCTTTCCAAAAAAAAAAAAATCCAGGAAATTATGTCTATCTCTCTTCTTTCATCAAAAGTCTATCCGTAAGTCCTGCATTCTATCTGACTCTTTTCCCTCTCTTACAGCAGTATCATTTCGATGGCGTCCGAATCTTCCGATGCTATATTTCCTTGGGATCATGTCTTTTATCAAATAAAGGATAGAACCCCAGATCATTGGGTCATCCAGTCTCGTACCTTCTTCCCTCGGTGGTACTATTCTTGGTTCACCGCCTTCTCGCGTATGTTCCCAGACCACTTGGATGATTGTGGATTGGAGATGCCATCGGCAGTTGGCAAGCGAACCATCAACGACAGTCTAATTCAAGCCATGGCAGAACGATGGAATCCACGTACCTGCACGTTTTGGTTTCCCTGGGGAGAAATGACTTTGCTAATGGATGAGTTCAGTGACATCATGGGATTACCAGAGCCAGCCGGTCAGCCAGACGACCCGGTCGAGCAACAATTCTTGATCAATATCAAAGGGATAGATGTTCTAGAAGCATTGGCCAGAGCTACAGGGAGCAGATCTTGGCCTCTCACAGAAATCAATGGAAGTCAGTTCATCGATCTATTCGAACTCTATCACAAGTATGGAGCCTACGAAGAAGTCGATACCTTGTCTCGAGCAGCGAAAGAAAGAATTCAGCATGCCATGGTCCTATGCACAGTGGGACTAGCGTTCTTTCAGGATGGTCAGAATTTCATCGATGTCAGAGTCGCCCAACTTTTTCGAAGATGGGGAAGCAAGCAGACCCGTCAGCTTTCAGTCTCCATGGCAGCTCTAGCTTTTCTCTACAGAGGTTTAGCTCGTTTCGCCCTCGGAGAAACCATTTTGGTAGAAGGATGCACGTACGCCTTACATTCGTGGTTCCTGCGACATGTGCCGTCGAAAGCCAGTTCTTTCAGATTCTGCAGCAAGCAGCCGAAGTCAGCCATTCAGTGCCGAGCTTTGATCGAAAAACTTCATCAGGAGGAAATCGTTTGGGATTTCTTCGACAGAAGAGAGACTGTTCCTTGCTACACCTATGCTCGTGACAAGCGCTACAAACTGCTCGGCCCTTTCTTCTGCGTCGACTATCAGCCAGAGAGATGTCTCAGACAGTTTTCGCAGCGGCAGGATCGTGTCAACACTCGCTTCCCGACAGGCCGCATGCCAGAGTTCGATCTACGGTCGGATCAATGGTCTGGAGCATACCACGTCGCTAAATACACTTGGGACTCCTTTATTCCTTTGTCTATATTTCCCAGTCCTAATGTATCATCAGAGTATCGAGAATGGTGGCAAACTGTCTGCCCACCTTCTCTTTGTATTTAGATTTTGTCATTAATGAAAATGCAAACCTTTGTTCTGATAAAAAGCTTTTTATAGCCAAATCATATTGTTTCATGTAGTTACGAATTCATCCCCAGTGATGAGACCCATTTTGTATATTCTTTCTTCGATTATCTCTCGTCATGATAGACAACCTCGCCTAGGTCATAAGGCGCATTTTGTTGCCACAAAAAAGGGGACACAATCATTGCAAAAATTTGTGATAACCCAATCCCTGGTGATGGGATAACTTATCTAAATTGTCTATCAATTCCTTCTTTCATGTCTTTTTCTCAAAAATTGCACTTTCAAAAACTCCTACGAACCCTAACCATTCCTTTCACCTTCGCAGGAAATCACTGGCATTGGTAAAATGGTTGTAACAAGGGCAGGAAAAGAAACAGTTCCTCGACACAGCGACAGTGAGGCCGAAGGGATGGATTCTCCCAAATCAGTCAGGGGACAAAACCCAACAGATGATATAGATCCTGCCATGTATAATTTGTTCAAAAGAATGATGACCAAAATGATGTCAGAACAGGCGGAGGCCAGTCAGAAAGAAGTTGCTCCAAAAAGCAAGCCAAAGAAGAAGGCTGTAAAGAAACCAGTCAGGATTGTTAGAAAGAAAGTACAACCCGACACCACTTCTGAAGAAACAGAGTCAGTAGAAGAGGAGTCAGAAAAGGAAGAGCAGTTTGTTTATCAGAATCCTCCACCGCAGTTTGCAAAGACCGCTGCAGAGCCCGAATCGATAAACAAGCCCGTTCCGGCTAATGACCCGATGCAAGAGCATATGAAAGAAATGAATCGGGCCATCAAGGATATCCAGGCCAAAAGCAAGGGCAAGCAGACCTACTCTGGCGAAGATTTTTATCATGGTCTGGACGGGGATGACAATCTGGAAAATCTCCCCCGCAAGTTCCTTAAATTTGACAAAACTAACAACCCTAAGGCTCATTTGGCCACCTTTTATGCCGAATGCGGCCGTTTCAGGAAAGATAACCGGGCATTGTTCATTTGCTTTCCGCGCAGCCTTGAAGGGGTAGCGGCCAGGTGGTATGCAGACCACATTAATCCTATCGAACTACGAGAGTTCAATAAGGTCGTGAACTTGTTCATTGAGTGCTTCATGTTTAACGTCGAAGCCTCACCAACCCTGAATCATCTGTACAATTTAAAACAGATGGAGAATGAGAAAGCCAGCGAATTTATCCACAGGTGGAGAAGCACCTGTAACAGAATGAAAGTTCCCATCCCAAAGGAGCACGCCCTGCAGATTATTCTGAATAATTTTGCCCAGCCTTTGAGGAACCTCATTTCTACTTCGCCCGCCAAATCATTCATCAAACTGATTGAGAGAGCCGAGTGGCTCGAGACCGGCCTGGATAATGGCCTATATGAGGGTTACCCTTTCGTCCGAGGAAACCCTGAGCAGAAGAAAAAGGCTCATGCTGCTTATTCCACGAATCTTTCAGACAACAGCAGTAGCTCTGGCAGAAAGAAGAACAAGAAAAACCGCAACAAAAACTCAGGGCACCCCAAGGTTGAAAGGACAAACTCTGCGGCCCAGAAAGGGAAATTTGTTAAGCCACAACCCATCCAACCAGTGCCCCAGCCAGAAGCAAAGCAGCCAAAAAAGCCGAAGCACGAAGGTTGGAGTTATAATCGTGAATTTTCAGCTTTAGAGCAGTCCCGCGAAGACATCTTAGAATATATGATGTCGAAAGGAATGATCAAACTTCCCAAGGTGGCAGATCCTCCCGTCGCTATGGGTAAATGGACTGATAAATTTTGTAAATTCCATCGGACTGTTGGACACGACACCGAACATTGTTTTGTCCTCAAAAACATCATTCAAGATTGTATTGACAAAAACATGTTGATTGAGGATGAGGATGAGCAGCAGCCAGAAATCTTGTCCAAGCCATTTCCCAAACATTCAACTTCAGTCATTACGGAGCAGACATTCTCTCTGCAAGGCAGTATCCAACCATGTTCTAAGCAAGACATTCAGGATCAACATCAGGTCCTAGTCCTTCACCAAGCACAGTCTTCCGCCAAGAGGGCGGATGTCACTGCATTTTCCAGTAAACCAACAAAGGCAGCGACAGAAACTGCCAAGCTAGTTCCCAGGATCCCGAAGCGCTTTATCAAGGCAGCTTCAAAGAAAGAAGAAGCTTCAGGGACAGTTCAGAAACCAATCACTGCTTTGTCCAACATTTTCATCCTAGACCTGACCCACGCTTCTCCAGAACACCAGCAAGTGCTAGAAGATCTTCTCAGAAAGATCAAGGTCAAGCCTAGCACAACACCACAAGACATGGCTCAGATCGTCAATCAAGCAATGACGAATGCGCCAATCACATTTTCGGATAAGGATTTGCCAAAACCTCATTCGTTCCACAACAACACACTTTACATAGTGGTGCGAACCAGGGAGATGACAGTTCCTCATGTGCTCGTTGATGGGGGCAGCAGCCTCAATATCTGTCCAGAGATGACAGCCAAGGTGTTGGGTTTAAAAGAAGAGGAATATACCCCAGATCCAATCACGATTTACGGTTTTGATAACCATGGGCAGACAACCAAGGGAAAAATATTTCTTGAAATCTTCATCAATTATTCAGTGCATACTGTGCTCTTCCACGTAGTCAATGTACCGCCCACGTACAATCTGTTGCTTGGACGCACTTGGATTCACAATGCCAATGTTGTTCCATCAACCCTGCACCAATGCATCAAATGGTCGAAGGGAGGCATGATCACTACGGTCCTAGGAGAGGACCCGGAAGAGCGACTCCCACAGCCCATGATCCCCCGTCCTACTTTCACTGCCGACATCCCAAGCATCAGGGAAGTCGACGAGATCAATCTGAGTGAAAGTCTGGATATGCTGAAATTGAAAGAAATTCAGCCGACAGAAAGCGTAATGATGGTAGCCCAGTGGCAGGGACCCCACTTCTTCAAGTTAGGTGGGCGCCTCGACTGCACCTCCTTTCGGGATCATCCGCTTTTTCCTCAGTTCTCAAAAGCAAGAAAAGGATTTGATCTTCTAATGAAGCACGATTATCGGCCCTTCAGGGGTTTGGGCAGAAACGAAGACGGCATCTTGGAGCCGATCGTCCCCGATCAGCATGTCACCGGTACAGGCTTGGGTTTCACAGGTCAGTTATCCAGCAGAAAGACCACTTTCGTCAAGGGAGCCCAGTAAAGAATACAAATTCCAGTGTTTTCTGTTTTCCTTTCTTCCTGTCATCTTGTAAGGGCAAGATCCGCCCCGGTTTCTTTCTTTCCTTCAAACAATCACTTGTAAATATCAAAGTTTACTTAATCAATGAAAAGTTTGTTTTTTCTGTTCATCTTGGTGTACACAAATTCTCTGCTTATATCCTTGTCTATGTTGTCATTCTCTGTTTCTATACAAAAGGTTATTTTTTCGAACATTTTTACCTTTTTCTCAAGGCCTTCTTTTCGCTTACAGGATTGCTGGAATCATGGCTCCTAAATCATTCAAAAAGCTCGTTATCAATACCAACCCTTTTCAAAATAAACTGGCCAGAACCTGCAAGACGAAGGTAGGAGCAGAGGCCAGCAAAGTGACAGGGCAGATCGAAAAGTTGGCAGAATTCGACTCGACAATTCAAAATTTGCCAGAATTTGCCTGCATTCAGAAGCAGGATGAACCATCGTTGTTGGTTCAAGATCCAACGGAGGATGTCAATATTGGTTCAGAAGATTATTTAAAGATCCTCAAAATTGGTTCCAGTCTAAGTTTAGATGAGAAGGAAAGGCTTATCTACTTCCTCAAACAGCATCAGGAAGTCTTCGCTTGGACTTATGAGGATATGCCAGGCTTAGACTCCAAGTTAGTCGAGCATCGCCTTGTGTTGAAGCCGGATTGCAAACCAATCAAGCAGAAACTCAGAAAAATGGATCCTCGAGTGGCACCACAAGTTAAAGAAGGACTTGAAGAATTATTAAAAGCAGGATTCATCTGGACTATTGAGTACCCAGATTGGTTGGCGAACATTGTGGCAGTTCCCAAAAAGAATGGCAAAGTTCGGATTTGTATTGATTTCAGAGAACTGAACAAAGCCACCCCAAAGGATGATTATCCACTCCCCAACATCGATCTTCTGATCGATAGCACGGCAGGCCATGCCATGTTCTCCTTCATGGACGGATACTCAGGCTATAATCAGATCAAGTTGGCCACTCGTGACCAATCCAAAACTTCCTTTACCACGCCTTGGGGTACCTTTTGCTATACAGTCATGCCGTTTGGGCTCAAGAATGCTGGGGCAACCTATCAGAGAGCAATGGCAGTTATCTTCCATGACCAGATGCACAACAACATGGATGCCTATGTAGATGATATTTTGGTTAAATCTAAAAAAGGAGAGGATCATCTTGATGCTCTCGGCCAAGTCTTTGAAAGACTTATCCTCTACAAGTTGAGACTCAATCCGCAGAAATGTGTCTTCGGGGTAGAGTCAGGCAAGCTACTTGGCTACATGATCAGCAAGAAAGGTATAGACGTGGATCCTGCCAAGACGAAGGCAATCATTGATATGTCGGCCCGCACCAATTTTAAAGAGTTGCGAAGCCTTCAGGGTCGCATTCAGTCCATCCGTCGCTTTATCTCCAATTTAGCCATGAGATGCGAGCCCTTCAATCACTTGCTGAGAAAAGAAGTGAAGTTTGAATGGGGACCAGAATGTCAGCTCTCATTTGAACGCATCAAGCAATATCTTCTCAATCCACCAATTCTGAAGCCACCAGAACTCGGAAAGCCGCTGCTCTTGTATATTTCTATCAACCACAATGCTTGTGGCGGATTTCTTGCACAGTACGAGGAAGGCAGCCGGATAGAGCATGCCATCTACTACATCAGCAAAACTTTCATCGATTATGAGAAGAGATATTCTCAGATAGAAAAGACATGTCTAGCCTTAGTATGGATGTGTCAGAAGCTGAGACATTATCTGATGGCCTCAGAGATCAAAATTCTGTCGAGACTTAACCCTCTCAGATACATCCTTGAGCAGCCCTTCCTTACTGGACGGATTGCAAAATGGCAAGTCCTCCTGATGCAGTACGATTTGGAATATGTTTCTCAGAAGTCAGTCAAGGGTCAGTCCATCGCAGATCAGTTGGCAGATTTCCCATTGACAAAAGAGATCAAAACCGAAGATGATTTTCCTGATGACCGCATCTGCAGTGTTCAGGAATCCCCAATTTGGACTCTATTCTTTGATGGAGCTAGAAACATATCCGGCATAGGGATTGGGATTTTGCTAATCACTCTTGAAAAGAAGATGCTTCCTTATTCCCTCAAACTCGACTTCTAGTGTACTCATAATATGGCCGAGTATGAAGCTCTAATACAAGGCCTCAAGATTTTGCAAGACTTTGGTGTCAAGAGAGTACACACTTTCGGCGACTCATTACTTGTTGTCAGTCAAGTTAATGCCGAATGGCAAGTCAAGGATTCGAAGTTGATCCCTTATCAAAAGATTGCCTTAGCTCTCATAGGCAACTTTGAAGAGTTTCAGCTCAACCATGTCAAGAGAGAATATAATCACATAGCCGATGGCCTAGCCTGCTTAGGCTCTATTTTGTCTTTTAAAAACAGTGAATCCTGTCGTCCCTTCGAGATCGGCAGACTTGATCAACCTGCCTACATTCCAGTTGAGCAAGTGAGTCAAGTCACTCAAAAAGAGAAGCCATGGTACCAAGACATCAAGAACTTCATTGAAACTGGTAAATTTCCAGCGGAAATGTCAAGAAAAGAGCAGCACGTGATTCAGCGCATGTCAGCACGTTACTTCATCCTCGCCGATATTCTCTACCGTCGTGGTTTCAGTTCTGAGTATGCCAGATGCTTAAATAAGGGTGAAGCCATGGAAGTTGTCCGAGAGGCACACGAGGGAATTTGTGGTGGTCACGTCGGCTACCAAACACTTGTCAAGCAGATTAGTCGGGCAGGATATTATTGGAAAACTATGCAGCAAGATTGCCATCAATTTGTAAGGAAGTGTGTCAAGTGTCAAATGCATGCACCTTCCATTCATGCGCCAGCCACATACTTGCAATCCGTGGTCTCGCCCTGGCCCTTTTCGATGTGGGCCTTTGATGTAGTCGGTCCGATCACTCCTTCGGCTTCTAATGGCCACCGATACTTCCTCGCGGCTACAGAATACTTCACCAAATGGGTCGAGGTTGTAACCCTGCGAGCAGTAGAAGGCCGACACGTGGTTTCGTTTATTCATAAGAATCTTCTTTGCCGCTTCAGCGTCCCACATGACATCATATCAGACAATGGCAGTCATTTCAAGAATGAGAAGATGAAGACCTTCTGCTCGAAGTTCGGGATTCATCACCACTTCTCAGCACCTTACTATCCCCAAGGGAACGGCCAGGCAGAGGCTACCAACAAGATTTTGATCCGCATTCTGGAAAGAACTGTGGAGACGGGCCGTGATTGGCACGAGAAGATGCACGACGCACTTTGGGCGTACCGAACCACCATTCGAACCCCAACCAATGCTACGCCTTCAGAGCTTGTTTATGGGACGGAGGTGGTGTTACCTTTACATGTTCAGAAGCCCGCACTCAAGTTCGCGTCACTCATTGAACTTCCACTTGATCAATATCAGCAGCAGAGATTGGTACAGCTTGATCTATTAGACGAGAAAAGACTCAAGGCAGCAGAACATGCTCAGGCCTATCGTCAGAGGATAGCTCAGCACTACGCCAAATCAGTCATTGAGAGAAGATTTTGAGTCAATGATCTTGTGCTCAGATCGACAGCTCATCTCAAGCATTGGCCGAAGGGCAAGTGGTCACCCAATTGGGAAGGCCCTTATGTAGTTAAGGAAGCGCTGCCTCGCAATTCCTATCGTCTGATTAACGCGGATGGAGTGGAACTGCCCGATCCTATTAATGCTTTACATTTGAAAAGATTTTACACTTGAGTTGTTCGTCATAGCCTTTTGTACTCCTTAAAAGTCTTTTCAAATAAAGCAATATTCTTCTGTTAAATTCTCACATTCTTCCCCCTGATACTGGGGCATTTTATTTTTGATCTATACTTCCTTCATCATGATGCAGGCAGGATCAAACAAATCCTTTTCCTAAAAAAATCTTACCAACTCTTTGCTAACGTTGGCTATCTTTATTAAATTGCGTTCATTTCATTCTTTTTATCTAATCAAATTTTATCAGTTTATTGTCAACTTCATCAATTTGTCAAAGTTTTATTAAGTTTTATCAAATTTTATTCTTTTATCTTTAAAAACCCTCTTTCAGGTTAAGGGATAAACCTGATGCCTCTTTTTCAAATGAGGTATTCTTTTTATTTTCCCCTCAGGTTAAGGGAAAACCCTGACCCTCGTTGTCCGAGGTGCTCCCATCCAGGATGGGGATAATCCTGATACCTCTCATAGGAGCATCGCTGCTACCCGTAAAAATTCCTTTTCAAAAATAAATTTTTAATAAATTCTTCTCCATCTTTATAAATTTTATTCTTCTCCAGGTTAAGGGATAAAACCTGAATAATTTCCCATAAATCCCTCAATTCGCACCAAATTTTATTCTATACTCCTCCAGGGTAAGGGGAAAATCCTGAAGATGTCATAAATAGATTCAGATTTTAGGCCTCCTTGGGTCAAGAGTCTCGAATAAATTTCCCATCCTCTTCATTGTCGGAATCTATTCATACCTTTGTCGATCCTTCGAGTTCCGACTCTCGGGTTAGAATCATTTCCTTCCCATCTGAGTTCCGACTCAGGATTTCGTTTTTTCAATTTTTTATCATTATTTTCTAAAAAACTGGGTTCCGACCCGGATTTTCCCTTTTGTATATTCTTATTTTTTTGAAGTCTCAAGTTCCGACTTGAACTTCCTTTTGAATCCAATGCTCGTGTTGGACAATTTATTGTTTTGAGAATTCGAGTTTTCAAACCCGATTCTCACTTTCTTTCTTGTATTTAAAAACCGGGTTCCGACTCGGATTTTTCTCTTTGTATATTCTTATTTTTTGAAGTCTCAAGTTCCGACTTGAACTTTCTTTTGAATCCAATGCTCGTGTTGGACAATTTATTGTTTTGAGAATTCGAGTTTTCAAACCCGATTCTCACTTTCTTTCTTGTATTTAAAAACCAGGTCCCGACTCGGATTTTTCTCTTTGTATATTCTTATTTTTTGAAGTCTCAAGTTCCGACTTGAACTTCCTTTTGAATCCAATGCTCGTGTTGGACAATTTATTGTTTTGAGAATTCGAGTTTTCAAACCCGATTCTCACTTTCTTTCTTGTATTTAAAAATCGGGTTCCGACTCGGATTTTTCTCTTTGCATATTCTTATTTTTTGAAGTCTCAAGTTCCGACTTGAACTGCCTTTTGAATCCAATGCTCGTGTTGGACAATTTATTGTTTTGAGAATTCGAGTTTTCAAACCCGATTCTCACTTTCTTTCTTGTATTTAAAAACCGGGTTCCGACTCGGATTTTTCTCTTTGTATATTCTTATTTTTTGAAGTCTCAAGTTCCGACTTGAACTTCCTTTTGAATCCAATGCTCGTGTTGGACAATTTTTTTCTTTGAGAATTCGAGTTTTCAAACCCGATTCTCACTTTCTTTCTTGTATTTAAAAACCGGGTTCCGACTCTGATTTTTCTCTTTGTATATTCTTATTTTTTGAAGTCTCAAGTTCCGACTTGAACTTCCTTTTGAATCAAATGCTCGTGTTGGACAAATCATCGTTTCGAGAATTTGAGTTTTCCCAAACTCGATTCTCACTCACTTAAAAACCGGGTTCCGACTCGGATTTTCCTTTTGTATATTCTTATTTCTGAAGTCTCAAGTTCCGACTTGAACTTCCTTCTTTCAATGCTCGTATTGGACGATTTATTGTGAATTCGAGTTTTCACACTCACTCATTTCTTCCCCTTCAGGATAAGGGATAATCCTGAAACACCGGCAATCACTTCTCGCTTAATTCTCAAGTATCTTCGAATGTCGGTCTCATTTTTTTTCAAATCCTCCTTTTGAAAAACCCAGTGCTCGTACTGGTGTGCATTTCGAAAACCCAGTGCTCGTACTGTTGTGCATTTTTTTGAAAACCCGGCGCTCGTACTAGGGCATTTTCGAAATCCAGTGCTGGTACATCTAGCGCTCGTGCTAGTGTTTGGCTGACTAATCAGTTAGCCATCCAGGTTCAACCTTTGTGCTAACCAAACATCATCATTTCAAGCTATAAATTCTCAATTTCAACCTTCGGGTTATCATTTTATCAAAAATCAATCTTTTCTTGCGAAGGACCCTCTTCAGGGAGAGTTCGAGGGAGCTCGTTCCTTTCGCATGCAACCATCTTCTGTTCGCAAGAACCCTCTTCCAGGGAGAGTTTGAAGGGACTCGTTTTCTTCGCGAACAGTTTGCAAAACAACAACCAACTTTACACAAGAGAACCCTTTTTCCAGGGAGAGCTTCGACGAAAGCTCGTTTCTTTTGTGACCCCTGTTTTATCATCTTTGGCCAACCCCTTCACAGAGGACCATCTTCTAGGGAGAGTGTGATGGACTCGTTCCTCTGTGATACTTTCTCAACTTTGTTTTTCGGCCGCCTTTCCATAAGAGAAGCCTAGAGATAGGGAGTTTTGACGAAAACTTAATTTCTCTTCGAAAGTTCCGTTTTGCAAACACCTCCTCTTTGGGGAAGAGAGGAGTATTTCCAACTTCCCATTCAGGTAAGGGCTTAAGCCTGAGTCTCTCTTTTTGGGGTAAAAGAGGAGAATTTTATCATGGACGTGTCTATTCGATATCAAGTGATTTCTTTCGTCGAGGATTTCTGGAATACGTTGCCAATTTGCTATCAAAAGTCATTGTTGATCTCAAAGTTTTTATCGCACAAAGAATTATCTCAAACTACCTTCAGTATCATTTCCAAAAGAGCAAGACTTTTGCGAAATGAGAACAAAATTCAAGTTTTTTTGTCGATCAATCAAAAGGATGAAGAAAGGTCTTCGATATGACCGGCAAAGGAGAAAATTCAATGATGTTGAAAAGCCATAAATGAGTTGATATTTGATCATAGCTATGGCACGTTCTTAAAGATCATTCCTCTGACAGTAAGACAGTGAAAATATCCTGGGCAGTAAAAGAACCTACCCAATTCATATCTCCTCAGTCATCCAAGCTAAGCTGGAATCAAATATCCGCAAAAGGGATCTCTCAATTGTCGTCAAGATGAAGCCGAATTAAGCGAGTAGACCCCCCGGGGCCAAAGAAGATTTGAAACATCTCCAAGATGACAGAGTTTGTGACGAATCCTTCAAGGAAAAGTTCGGATCACCGTCGAGATGAAGGCGGATGCGATGAACCTACCGACAAACCCTAAAAGATATTTGATTTCTGCTATCATTTAGAGGTTTCAACCCAAGAACCAATGTCATAATTCCCGAGAAAGAAAAAGAAGGATCGGAGCATCTCCAAGATGAAGGAGTCTGTGACGTACCCTTCCCCGAAAAAGAGAGAAAAGTCAGGACATCTCCAAAATGAAGGAGGATGTAAAAGAACCCAGAAAAGATCCATGGTTCAAAAGAGTGCAAACAGATCATCATGGGAAATGCCCAGGATATCAAACTGCCCGAAACTGCTAGGAACCATCTTTATCTATGTGAAATTCTTTTATCAATACCTTCTCATTCAGATGCTTTTATGAAGCTAAGAATATTTCCTCTTCTTTTCATATCAGGGAAATTGATATCTTCCTTGAGGAAACTCAACAGCAACAAATTTGAATTTGATTCTTAATTCTACAGAGTTAGCCCTGTTGGAGCTAATACTCTAGGTAGAAAGAGGTGATATTTTCACACATGAGCACAATTTAATCATTCTGAGTCAATTACAATTTTTGACATCTTATTGGCAATATTTTCTAGTTATCCCAACATGAAGTGTGAACTTGAGGATCGTTTTGACGTATCCTGACGTCATCCCTCCTTAGGACTGAAAAGTCCTTTCCTTCCGTCTGATCTGAGCGCTCTCAGATTTGCACGCTTCCCTGTGCTCCCCACTGTCCCGCCATAGACAGTTCCCGCTCAAGATAAGGGTTAATCCTGAACTTTTTTGCAAAAGATTTGTTATTGTCAAAAGCTATTTTCAGTCTCAGCAATGAGGCACCCAAAAACAAACCCCTTTTCAAGCTTTAGGGACCCCCATTTTTGTCCTTTTGCAAAAACCTCTCTTGGACTTGTTGTGCAAAGTCTAGAGTCCCATCACAGTTTTCCTTGCTCCTCGAGGATGCTGTATCCATTCAGGCTAAGGATTAAACCTGTCACCTCGCTCCTCGAGGTGTAAACTAAAAACCTTCTGCGAGAGGTCGTCTGTTTTTAGAAAGCTGATTTCAGTCTCAACAATGAGGCGCCCAAGATCATCCCCTTTTCAAGCTTTAGTGAATCCCTTGTTTTTTTTTCTCTTCTCGCAAACCCCTTCTGGATTTGTTCGTCCAAATTCCGAAGGCCCCATCATGGTTTCTTCATCCGAGGATTCCATATGGTCGTCCCTTCCAGGTTAAGGGTTAAGCCTGAACCTCGCTCCATGAGGTATCTTCCGTTCAGGTTAGGGTTAAACCTGAGTCTCATTCCGACTAGATATCCTTTCTAGTCCCATCACCGTTTTTTCGCTCCTCAAGGATTCTGTATCCATTCAGGCTAAGGATTAAACCTGTTACCTCGCTCCTCGAGATACCACCCAAACCTTCTGCGAGAGGTCGTCTGTTTTTAGAAAGATGATTTCAGGCTCAGCAATGAGGCACCCAAGATCATCCCCTTTCCGAGCTTTAGGGAATCCCTTGATTTTCTCTTTTCGCAAACCCCTTTCGGATTTGTTCGTCCAAATTCTGAAGGTTCCATCACGGTTTCCTCATCCAAAGATTCTGTATCATCCCCCACTCAGGTCAAGGATTAAAATCTTAAATCTTCTTCTGATGATATATTCCTTCTTGTCCCATCACGGTTTCTTTGTTTGAGGATTCCATATGGTTGTCCCTTTCAGGATAAGGGTGAAGCCTGAACCTCGCTCCGTGAGGTACCTTTCTTTCAGGTCTGGGTTAAACCTGAGCCTCGTTTCGATGAGGTAATCCTTCCATTCCCATCATGGTTTTCCCCCACAAAGGAATCCATGCTCTGTACATCCATCCAGGAAAGGATCATGTTGGAAATTTCATCTCACGAGGCATTTCTATCAAAATGTCCCATCGAGGTCTGCTTATATTCCTTTCCTCATCCAAATTATCTTGATATATCTTTGTCCCATCCAGGTTAAGGGTTAAACCTGAGTCATTTCAAAAGTTGATCTTGTCTCATCCACGAGACTTGATCTAAATTCTTCTTTCATCACTTCGGGATCCTCGCCCACAAGTCCCATCACGAGCTCCTCATTCCTATCATTCAACCATATAATTGTCGAGGATTTCGTCCCCCCCCCGGGACCATTCAGGATGAGGATTTTAAGCCCAAAAAGCCATAATCCTTCCACACCCAGCTCGGATCAGCTGACTGGGGCATTTTTCAAAATTTGGAGTGTTTCTTTGCCACTAAGCTCGGCTTTCAACCGGCTTAGTAGTAAAGAGGGGCATCTGTGAACACCCCAAATTTTTTAAAATGTTGTAAATATTCCCCTTTTTGCCTCTATCTCCATTTTCTGAGTAATTGAGTCAGTTTTAAATCTAAATTCCATTTTGTTTCTCAAGTTTATTGAAAATAAATTCATTTTATATACCTGACTCAATTTCGGATCCGAATTCAGATAAAAGATCTAAATCTGAGCTTCGTTGTCCAATGTTTAAAATCAAATTCTTGAAATTTCCAAAATAACCTTTTGAAAAGCTCAGACAGTTCGTCCGGTGTCCGTTTGGATCCGTCAAATGGTATTTCTCAAATTCGAGGTTTAAAACCTCAATGTTTTCTCAAAACTTGGGTCCAAACCCATTTTCTGAAGAAATTTTCTCAAAATAACATTGATTTTTCAGAAAAAACCCTTTCTTCTATAAATATTTTGAAATTTTGTAAGATAAGTTTAAATCTCTTAGTTTTAGAATTTTGTTTTCGAAAATATCAAATATATATATATATATATATATATAAGAAAAGAACAAAAAATGAAAATATAGAAAAGAAACAAAATTCGGATTTTTGAAAAAAAAAACTCTTTTTGAAAACGGTCTTTTAACTAAAACCATCCTTTTGCAAAAACTTTTTGAAAACTTTTTCACTAAAACCATCCTTTTGCAAAAACTTTTGAAAAGACCATCATTTTGAAAACTTTTTCACAGGAAACCGCCTTTTCGCAAAAGCCCCTTTTTACAACTTTTTTTTTTTTTAAGGTTCGGAAATCTCCACTCTCCTCCTCCTTCACGAAGCTTCCAGCTTCCGAGCCATCCATCGCCCCCTCCTCCTCCACGAGCCTCTCCATGGCCTCCGTCCATCTGAAACGGAAATCTCTACTCTCCTCCTCCTTCACGAAGCTTCCACCGAGCACCCCATGTGCAATCTTCCTCCAAAACCCTCGCACGCCTCATCCTCAACGACCTCACCCTTCTCGAGCCTTCGTTTGCTTTCCTATAAGAGCACACACAGGGGAAGGGGTCGAGGATCAGATTCTTTTTTTTGGAGTTTGTCCTCTGCCTCCCGACATCTCTCCTTTTCATTCCGTTTGAAAGAAGTTCAATAGCCAAGCTCTCCTCCTTTGAGAACTTCTGCAAATCGGAAGCCTCGGGCCATCAAAGGGAGGTCGTTTGCTGCCTGCGATCGAGAGCACCCCACAACTGAATTCATTACGCCGGAAGATTCAGTAAAAAGGAGAAAGGGCCATTTCCCCTCTTTCAGAAACTCTGTGAACAGGAAGGTTGATCCACCTTCCCTTCTTCGATCAGAAAAGGGATTAAGAAAGACCCCTCCCGACTCCCATAAGCAATCGGGTAAGCCATCCATATCCTCCATCTCTGTTTTCTTTTTTTTTACCTGAAATTCCCGTTTAGCCTCTTTTATTTTATCTTTTTATTTTTTTTTTCTTTTATTTTTGTTCCTTCTTCTTTCTTCATTTCGTTTTAACGCACTCCTGGCAGTGTTGAGTTGCTCATACAACATCAACCTGTCTCTGAGCCATAACAAAGAGATATCCATTCTTACAAATCCTTCTCATGTTTATCATTTTCTCTCTGATTTTAGTTGCACTATCCGCTTATACTCAGCTCCTCATTAGGCAATGTAGTTCCTTTTTTTTCCTTTTTTTTCTCTTTGCTCATTTCAATCACTGAATTTACATCGGGTCCTTAAATTCTGCTTTGATAAACATCAGAGATGCTCCCTAAATAGCATCACGGATTCATCAGAATTTGAATTTGTATCTCAATGTATACGCTTCGATTCTATTCCTTTTTTTTTTGTTTTGTCATTACCATTTACCATTTCTTTTCTTCCTTTTTTTTTGTTGTTTTCTTTTTTTCTTTTTTGGATTCTGGAGAAGTTTATTATCGTCTTGTTTATTTATTCCTCTAGATTTCATTGGATGTATGTTATACTTTTTTTTTTTTTACATCATAGACTGATTACAGATCTCATTGTTCCAAATCCAAGGTATCTATATTAATCTTAACTCCCTGCATTTCATTTCGTCTCTAACCATATTACTAGCATATCATTCCTATACATGCCTATTCACTGAGCACCCACCCGCCGACGAGTCACACGATGCACAGCAGCAGTTCAGGGAATTCATTAGATCTCTTCCATGTAATTTTCCCCATATCTCCTTTTGATTTTCCATGATCTTGTTTCTTTCAATATCTGTGTAACTAATTTTCTATTTGATGTAAGGTTACGATTATTCACCTTTTCCTTTTCCTTGTGGTAATGTATCTTATCTAATAGATCCTTTTGGATTAAGCTTGCAAAATTTCATTTAGTCCAGTGATATACCTGTATGTTTTCCCCTTCTCTCTCGTAAATTGATTATCGGCATCTGGGCGAGACTGAGATGGATATCGAGTACCTGTTGGCCAATGAATCGTGTGGTACAGAATAGTGTTCCAAAGAATGTGTTAGATTCCCTTTTATCTTCTCTGTAATTCCTGCATTTAGTCTAATGAATCAATCTCCTGTTTATCTTGTTTTCCTGTTACTCATTTTTTTTTTGTTATGACTAACTTCATTCTGTTGTCTTTTGTAGGATAATATTAAGCATTCCTATCTCTCTCTCTCTATCTTCAATACCATCTCAACGTACGTGTATGTACACGCCCTGAAGGTAACACAATCTTATCAACCATCGTCCCTGTTTTTATGTTCATTACTTCTGCAATTGGGAATGATTGGTTTATAACGTTATCACCTCCATGTCCACATATTTCATTTGACATTAGTCGAGAAATCAGTTGGTTAGGTAAGTTCAGCATGCGTTACTAAGGATTCACTAGATGTTAGAGTCTGCCTCTGTCTATCGTATCCTAAGCATTCTGTGAATGGATGCCTCAGCACATGAAAAATGGCAATAATATGGTCATCTGGGAGGTAATGGCTCTTGTCGAAGCTTCAATGAAATATTGTCCCTGTTCTAAAATTAGTGATTACAGTTAAAATTTTGCATATAGATGATATATGTCCTGGTGCTATGTTGTGGAAATGAAGAAAGATAGATTTGGAAATCACCCAGCATCGTGGATGCTTTTGTGAATCACACTCAGCCATTAGATCGGTGCTGCTGCTACAATGTGATACAACACTGTTCGTAAAGGTGAACAGCTACATGTTGGGGAGACAAAAATAGTTCCCCATCCCCGGTGTGGGCCCTTTATCGGCCCTTAGGATTGAAGGGAAGGAAAAGGGGCAGTAAATCACCCTAAATGATGACCACGTGCATCAAATACATCCACTACATAATGCCTCTGGACTCATCCATTATGTACATCCCCTGTAGATATGTTTTGAACTCATTCATTATATTTTTCTCAGTATGTTATAATATCCCATCTGCATATTCATCATCCATATTTTACATATCAGCATAATTTTCTGTATATTACCCATCATCATATATATTAGTATGATATACCACCTGGCTGAATCATCATACCAGTATGGCACCCTGCATTTATATATCAGCTACTGGTATCCATTTTTTTTTTCCTTCTCTTTTTATTTATTTATTCTACCGGTTGCTCCAGATCAATATCACTAAAGAAAAAGTTCATACTGAAATCACTAAGTTTATAGACCTCAGTCCAAACTCAACATTGTCAAAAAAAAAAGATCATAAAAAAAAAATAAAATAAAAGAACCAAATGATGTTCTCGAAAGCCCAGTTCATGACTCTCATCAGTTGGCTTTTGAAGCAAAGGAGGAAACAGTTGCAGAAGATGCTAACAGTATGAAGGGAAATCTCAAATTCCTCCAAACTGATGCCAAGAAGGGATATCAAGCATAAGTATGCCCATTTACTGTTAGGATAATCTATTATCACTGGAATCAACATGCCAGATAAAAACAAAGGTCCTCTAGCTGTCGTCTGAAGGGATTCACCAAATTGTTTAGGTTATGGTGAATTAGCCTGATCTGTCAAATGGTTGTGTAAGGATATCTGTTTCCAAATTATTTTCTTTTTTTCACTGCTACTACCAAATGGTTGTATTAGACTCTTGTAGTCTGACTGCATTGTCACACTTCTGGTATAGGTGCATCATCTGTCCTTCTCACCATTTATACCAATGTATCCTTTGACAACACTGTGCTGCAAACCAACATTGTAGCCACTTGTGATCCTTATCAATTTTAACATCCATCCTATCTTCCCCATTCCTTGTTATCCTTCCTCTTATGTTCTTTCATATAACATTAACAAGTCATCGGCCATTACACTTAGGCTTCATCTTCATCACACTTAGGCAAATCCATGTAGGTTAGCATCTACCTCAGAGTATGGTATGTATTATATAAGTCTTTCATTGTATGTATTAATATAAGGCATGTACATATATAGGTATACAATATCATTTCTCCATCTTTTTCACTATTTATATCTCGACATCCTGACTTTTGCCATACTATTCATACAAGTTTCCTCTATGATCATACTAATCAAGTGTTTTTGCAGGAATTATGGGGAATATGTCATCATTAGGAGTTATAAATCCAATTTTGGTGTGTTGTAATAGTTAGAGCTTAATGAAAATTTATATTTCTAGTTTTAGATAGAATGAATGAGCATTGTAAATATCATGAATTGCTTGTTTTCATGCATATTTGTCTTTATTTCTCAAATTCTCACATTGGTGAAACACGAATGGCACGTGCACCATTTCGTAAGATGTAAATCAATCCTAAGTTGATGATCCACATCAATGGCCATAGTCAGGGTGTGGACAAAACTTAGGATTTTTATCTTTTACGAAATAACACTGGATCCACACTGGATCTATTTTCAAAATTCATCATATTTCCTTAAATATTTTCTTCTTTTATTAGAATTTAACTTAAAATTGACTTAAAATATATATCAATGGCCATTGTCAGGGTATATTGAGAGTTAATTTCATTTTAAATTTTATAAAAGCACCAAATGTATTTTATTCTTCTCTTGAATTTAAATATAGATTATCATGTAATACATTCAATGACCATAGTCAAGGGTGTATTATATTTTCAATCTTGTTTTAATTCATCCAAAGAATGAAATAGCTTTTCAAAATCCAATTTCAAATTCTTTAAATTCATTCATCATTAAGGATAGAATTACATCATATTTTCCAAAATTCCTTTTTCAAAACTCCAAGTAATGTAAATATCTTCCTCAATCTATCTTCAATCCTTTTCAAATCCAATTCATCCTTTCATTTTTCGAAATTCTATTTTTAATCTCAAAGTTCAATTCAACTTTGAGATTTCAAATTCATTTTTTTATATATTCAAATTCAAATAAGATTTCAAAGTTCAATTTGACTTTGAAATTTCAAATTCATTTTCAAAAGCTCCAATCAAACTCAAAGTTCAATTTAACTCTGAGATTCTTGATTCATTTTTCTAAATTTCAAATTCAAACTTCAAATCCAAGGTCTAAATTGACTTTGGGATTCATCTGTATATTCAAAATTCAATTTCTAAAATTCCTTTTCCCAAATTCAAATCAGACTTAGAAATTCCTGATTCATCTTCTGAATTTAAACTCCAAATCCATTTTAAGATCCAAGATTCAACACTCATATTGGATCTCAGACTTCAGATCCAATCCTATTTTAGGATCCAAGACCCAATTTCACATTTGGATTTCAGATTTCAAATCCAATTTCCCTTTAGGATCCAGAATCCAATTCTACATTGGATCTCAGACTTCAGATCCAAATCCATCTTAGGATCCAGAATCCAACTCCACATTGGATCTCAGACTTCAGATCCAAATCCATCTTAGGATCCAAAACCCAATTCTAGATCGGATCTTAAATCCATTTTGAGATCCTATTCCATTCCCAATTCTAGATTTCAAAATCCAAGTCCATTTCCAGGTCTCATTTGAACTCCCTAAACCCATTTCTAACCTTAAAATACCATTTGGTTTTTCTCAGATTCATTCTAAGATTCAAATTTCAATATCACTTCAAAGAACTTCATCTTCTTCTCCCAAATCCATAACTAGATTCAAAGTCCATTTCTGACTTTTAAACTTCATCTTCTTTTATTTTTAAAAGCTTATAGTCATTCCTTCTCATTTATTTTCCCAAACCCTGATTTATTTCAAAGACTTAGAACTCCTCTGATGTATCTCAAGTTCTAAGTTAGATTCAATCATTTCTTCACTCCCTTACCAAGTTCATCTCAGAATACTTGGAAATTTTCAAAACATCTTTTAAAAGAAGCATACATCTTTGTATGGCACAAGCATGATTCTTTGTGCATTTAGAGTTAGAATAAATTCTTAGATTATATTTAGGCAAAGCAAAAGGCATAGATTCGATCCTTGGTTCGATTACCCCTGGTAAAGGCGCCAGGAACGGTCGAACCTCGTACCGACGAGCGAATCCCGTCTCTCCATTTTCTCGCAATATTTTCAAAACGGAGGCGAGTAATTTTCTAAATATTTTCAAATCAAGGTCAAGTGAGACCGCGCAAAATAGTTCCTCTTCTCTCTTTTTCTTTCTTTCTTTCTTTCTTTCTTTCTTTCTTTCTTTCTTTCTTTCTTTCTTTTCTTTTCTCTTTCTCTTTTCTTTCTTTTATTCTTATCCTTTCAAAAAGGAGGAAAATAGAGGTTGGAAAAAGAAAAGAGAAGGAAGAGAGAGAAACCACAAGAGAGGAAAAATTTTGCGATGATCACAGGTGCTCTTGATATTGGCTTTGTACCTGGCATCAGTTCAATCCCAAACTCGACTTCCCGCTGAGGAGGAAGTCCAGGAAGTTCTTCTGGGAATACATCGGCGAAATCGCGGACAATTTCCAAATCCTCTAGCCGAGTTAGTTTTGTTTCACCTCCGATCATACTAACCAGGAAAGCCATATCTCCCCGACGGAGATACCTTTGGGCCTTGAGGGTCGAAATAACCCTTTTCTTGATTTCAGACCTTGCTAATCGAAATTCAACTTCCGGCATATCCGGTCGAGACAGAATTACTTTTCCTTCTCTATAGAGAACTCTAGCATAATGTTCAAAGAGCCAATCCATACCCAATATGACATTGTATTCGGTCATATCAAGTATGATTAGGTTGGCAGGTAAATTGTGTTCTCCTAAAATAACTTTCACTTCTGGCATGTAGTTCACACAAATTTCATTGAATCCTATAGGGTTATATACTACTAGTTCTTGATTCAATGATTCTGTGGGGATTCTAAGTTGTTTTGCAAAATATAAAGAAATGAAGGAATGAGAAGCTCCACAGTCAAATAAGACAAGGGCAGCTTGGCCCGAAACAAGCACGGTACCTTGCACAAGGTCCCCCTTCTCCAGTTGGTTAGCTGTAGTAGCATACACACGTCCCGCTACGCGTTGTGGAGCCGCCTGAGGCTGTGGTGGTACACGATGTTGTTGTGGCTGTTGTCCTCCCGTGCCGCACCGTGCATCATCGGTTTGCTTCTTTCGACACTCCTTGATGTAGTGCCCCATCTTTCCACAGTAGAGACATCCTCCTGTCTCACGGGGACATTGTTGTCCGGGGTGAAAGCGATTGCACTTCTGGCACCTTTGATTTTGTCCTGGCATGTGTCGGGTACCTCTGTCATGCCTTGGTTTCTTGGTTTGATGGTTGAAACGTTTTCCACCAAACCTCTTCTTGAACTCGGGTTTCTGAACCCCCGTTCTGTTCTTTTGCGATTTTTGCCCCTCCCTCCAGTCATCATCGAGGAGAGTCGCAACCTAAATAACAAGGATAGTTGATAACTAGTCGACGTTTCTTGATAGTCTAAGTGTTAATTTTGCTAACTTAAAATAAGACTTGTATCACAATGAATATAGTGATTTTACCTGAATGGCTTCGTCAAGGCTCTTTGGCCCTCGAGTATACAGACGGTTTCTCAAGCCCGTCTTCAAGCCTCGAGCAAACTTCATTGCTCGATCTTCATCCGATGTATACACATTTGGGCAATAGTGTTCCAAACTGTGGAACTTAGTGATGTACTGGGCGAGGGACATCTCACCCTGCTGTAGGTCCAAGAACTTCTGCATCTTCTTCGCCCTCTCGTGCTTTGGAAAGTAGGCAGCGTTAAAAACCTCTACGAACTCCGTCCAAGATACTGGACCATCTTGGAACTTGACTGCCCTGGTAGTTTCCCACCACTTTTCAGCATGATCCTTGAGACGATATGTCCCAAAGTCCACCCGACGCTCCTCGGGCACCTCCAGTACACGGAAGATACGTTCAATCTCCCGGATCCAACTCTCAGCAGCTTCTCGATCCGTCTTTCCGGAGAAAGCAGGAGGATCTATGTCCATGAATTTCTTGTAGGACATAGTCCCATCGTTTATACTCTTCTCATGGGCCATATGTTGTAGATTGTCGCCCATCTGCTGCATTGTCATAGCTTGCTGGCCTACTACTTCGGCCAGGTTATGTAGCGTTTCCATAATATCGTTGCAGCGGTTTGCCCAAGCCATCTATTTGAGCAATTTAAAATTCATTATAACCTTAGCCATAATTTCGTGAAATACACATATGGTTTTTGTTTCTACATTATAAAAATAACATTTCTATATACAGAGTCATCGCGGTCGCCGAAAAAGCCAAGATCTCAAATTATTCAGTCCTGCTCTGATACCAAAGTTGTAACGCCCCAACGTTGGCCAAGGGTGAGAACCATTGGCTGAACCACTACATATTAACCTATTGGCGAGTAGGTGTTTCCGCTCATGCCACCTCGGTCTCGAGGCCCTAAACATTCCTATATACAGGTGGTGCTTGTCGCGTAAACTCCATGATATTGCAACATAGATGTGCAACAAGGCATCAACCACTTACATACAAATAGCAATGCTCCTTACCTCTTTGTTGGAGCGTCAAGCGAACGAAGCAACGCTTCTTCCTTCGTTGGAGTAGCACACTACGTTTGCCAATGGAAGTCCAGTCGTGCAGCAATAGAAAACTCCACCACCAACTATTGAGGTCGACCACCACCGTGAGAGAGAGAGAGAGAGAGAGAGAGAGAGAGAGAGAGAGAGAGAGAGAGAGAGAGAGAGAGAGAGAGAGAGACGTCTAATGTAACTCCTTACCAAAAATCTCTCATTTAACTCTTCTATTTAGGGGGAAGTTACTAAATTTTCAAAGCATTAAATCTTCACCCAAATCTCACGTTTTTTGTGGGTGATGTCTATTTCCAACAATGCTCCTTCCTCTCTTTGGCATGATTTCCTCTAACTTCCCTCACTATTTGCTTTATGGGTACCCCTCTTCCATGTCATATGGGATTCTCCTCAATCCTTAGTAGAGCTGGATGGAAAAGCCAAAAATTTAGGCTTAACATAATCCCACATTTTTACCCTTTTCACCAAGGTAGAAATCATCACTTTCTTGTGAAAAAAAAATAATTTGTGCACAGGGGATTTTGAATTGAGGTTGCAACTCTACAACACTGTGCGTCCTACCATAACTCCACTTCACCACTTGTTGTTTACTTTTGCAAAAATATTCTTTTTATGTCATATTGGGACGTTTTTCCTTGTTGATGGATTTCTTCCATTTTCAAGTGGATTTTTCACTCGTTGGTTTTAAACTTGCACTCGCTTACTTTAAATGTGCTTCGGATCTCACGCTTTCATCCCGAAACCATCGGGTTTCCTTACTTGGACTCGTGAACCGGGTCGGATCATCGGATCTCGCCAAGATCCGGATCCAAAACCACTTGTGAGAGTTTGTTATCGGTTTCGTTCTAGAAACCACAAGTCATAAAAATTGTACTGCCTAACTTAAAATCTTACTATTTCACATAACAGATCCCTTTTATTCATTTAGAATTTCATAAATTTCACGGGTTTTACAATTTCAGTCTCAGCAATGAGACGCCTCCAAATTATCTCTTTTTCAAAGCTTTAGGGAACCCCATTTTCTTCCACCTTTCGCAAAACCCCTTTCGGATTTGTTAATCCAAATTCTGAAGGTCCCATCATGGTTCTTCGCATCGAGGAATCTGTGCTTTGTATATCCATCTAGGATAGGATCCTACTTGAGCTTCATCTCATGAGGCGTTTTCTCAAAAATGTCCCATCAAGGTCATCATATATTCCCTTCCCCATTCAGGTTATTTTGAGATATATTCGTCCCATCCAGGTTAAGGGCTAAACCTGAGTCATTCTGAAAAGTTGATCTTGTCTCACCCGTGAGACTTGATCAAAATTCTTATCTTTCATCATTTTGGGATCTTCACCCAAAGTCCCATCATGATTTCCTCATCTCTATTATTCAGTCATATCATTTCCGAGGATTTCGTCTCCCCCAAGCCATTCAAAGATAAAGTTTTAAACCTGAAAAACCATGTCTTTCAGATAAATTCTTCCACACCCGGTTCAGATCTGTTGACTGGGGCATTTTTCAAAATTTGGAGTGTTTTCTTTGCCACTAAGCTCAGCTTTCAACCGGCTTAGTAGCAAAGAGGGGCATCTATGAACACCCCAAATTTTTCAAAAACTTTTAAATATTCCCTTTTTGCCCCTAAATTCATTTTTTGAGCAAATGAGTCATTTTAAATCTAAATTCCAGTTCATTTCTCAAGTTTTACTAAAATTAAATTCATTTTATATGTCTGACTTGATTTTGGATCCAGATCCATTGTCCAGGTCCAAATCTGAGTCTCGTTGTTCGGCTCTTTTATTAAAATTACAGAAAATACCAAAAATAGTTTTTAAATAGCTCGGACAGTCCATCCGGTAACCGTTTGGATCCATCGAATTGTATTTCTCAAATTCAAGGTTTAAAAGTCGAACATTTTCTCAAAACCTGGGTCCAAACCCATTGTTCGGAAGAAATTTCCCCGAAATGGTCTGAAATTCTCAGAAAAATACTTTTGTAAATATTTCTCAGAAAAATACAAAAAAATTAGTGTTTAATCTTGGTTTTCTCATAAAAACTTAGATTTTTATTTCAAAAAGTACAAAAAATGGAAAATACCGAGAAAAGAATAAAAAAAAATCAAAAATAAATGAAGGAAATTGCAAAAAAATGGTTTTTGGAAACCCGTTTTAGCAAAAAACTTTTTAAAGAGGCCCTTTTGTGGAAAACCTTATTTTCGATTTTTAAGAGTCGAGTTAGGGTTTTCAAAACCCTAACTCTTGCCTTCTCCCCTCTGCTTCCCCTCCAGAAGCTTCTTCCTTCTCCTTTATCGCCCTCCATCACTAACAGCTTCGCCTTCTCCCCATCCTCAACCTTTGATTTCCAAACGGCCTCCCTTCTCCACCCTCAGTCGCCCATCACCAACAAACCCCGTTCTCAACCCTTCCTCTCGTCCCTACATAATCAACTGCAGACCATCGATTCAGGGATCCGCCCTCACCCCTGCACCTTCTTCCTTCTTCTCGGATCCGTCATTGCTTCTTCGTCGCTCCTTCTTCCTCTTCTTCTCCTAATCTCCTTTTCCCCTTTTCGGTGGGCTGAAGCAAAAGGTCGTCGGCAACCTCCGGAAATCCAGTGGAAGCGCGCACCATAAAGGATTTGTTCTTCACCCCTCCCCTTTCTTGTACATAGCCTCCTCTCTACAATCCGTTATCACCCCTCCATTACCTTCTCCTCTCAATCCATCGTCTCCACCCCACCATTATCCCTCTTCTAGGAAAACCTACAATAATCCACGATTCACCCCAGCATCTTTCTTCCTTTCGATCTCCTCTATCCTTTTTCTTTTCGGTCTTCCTCCCAATCGGCTGAACCAGAGTCGCTTTCAACCTCCAGAGCTCCAAGCAACCACGATAAATCCCTTCTCTTTTCTTTTGTTTTTGTTGTATCATTCATTTTCTTTTACAGATTTATGGCATTCCCCGTTGTTTTCATTTTTTTTATATTGAATCCATTAACGCACCCTTGAGGGAGTTGGATTGCTTATAGCAGTACCAATCCCTCTCCTGTGCAACAGCAACGGAAGGTTCATTCCGACATCTCTTTTATGTTTATTGAATCCTTTGGTTTTTCAGTCGGAAGTCTGCTTATATCAGATTTTCCTACTTTCGTTTTATCATCCAATTTCCTATTTCCTTTGCTATTTATCTTAAGTTGACTCCTACATTGTGATTTTTTTTTAGCGTCAAGGAGCATTTTAACCATTCTAGAACTATTGCATTTGCATATTTTTTCTGATCCGCTGTTAAAACCGTATATCATCTGCTTTCCCTGCATTTTATTTATCATTATTCTCATCTCATCTCACGATCATGGTTTTGTTATTAGTTTTTGTAAAATCTTTTTAACTCAGTTGATCGAATTTGATGCATCGTTTCCCCTGAATTTTTTTTCTCTTTTCATGCTTTATTTACACATTTTCTTTTATCATTTACAATCGATGCTATCCTTAACCATAAGCTCCCAATGTTGCTCGCTGATCAAACACCGAGTTTGCAAGCTCTCCAGCTTCAGATCGGTTGTCGATCGTTTCCCCCATTAGACTCATTCCATCGAATCGACTCTTCTGTTATTTATTATCATCCTCTGCTATGATTATTATTTTGTTGGTTTGGAGGGGAAATCATCACAGCAAGAGTCACCTGGGGTTACCTTGATTGAGATCCTTATTTCATTTGCTAAAAAAAAAATATGCCTACCATGATGCGCTCATGATCCATTTCTTTGAGGCAAATTTTAATTCTCCTACATGCGATTTTACCACAAAGCTGGGATGGCAAGTTCAGTTATACCTTGCTTGAACACCTAATCACAATCAGTTCTACATGAAATTCATTCTCGATGGGTCCATCCAGGAGGTAGGATCTGATCTTTTTCTGCATCATCATGATTCTGGTAACTTGTTTCCCCCCCCCTTCCTTTTTTTTTTATCCAACATTTACGTTTGGGAATTGCTCTCATTAATCTAAAGGGGATTCACATTTTTTTTTTATATTTGTTTTTTTTAGGCTATAAAGTATCTGTTGCAAAAACAGGTCGTTACAGAAGAGCCTCCCAAATTCATTAAAAGCAAAGGACCTTTGGAGAGAGAATGTATGGCTGATGAGGTTTTGACTGATGCACATCTTTGAGGAAGGGTGGAAGTGACATCGGTAGATTGATAGGGCTTTTTGAGAGGATCGTTTCTCTGATTTTGAGTAAACAGCAGGAATTGCCTTCTCAGCTCCTTCAGGCAAACATAGAAGATATTCAGGTGAGTAAATGGCTTATGGTGGACTCGCAACCCACCAAAGAGTTTGGTTCTCACATGGTAATCTATTTTTCTACTCCTTTCATTCGCTGCTATCTTGACTATCTTGAGGCTGTTTTCCATTCAATTTCTAATTATGTCAACATATTGGAGTTGAATAGAGATACTTAGGCAAAGGGAGCTGTTGCACAAACAACCAGCATTAGTTTCTTCTTCGGACGGGGCAAAAGATGCATTCATGGGTTGGTAGGATTGAATCAGAGCATTCATTGAAAGACCTTCTTCCATGCAAAAGTAAAGTCCTAAGGATCATCATATCGCTCTACAGCACGTGTACCTGTTAAAATTCCCAGCTCCACCCTACACGTCATCCACCAAAGCACTGCAATCTCACCTATGACCATGATTCATCCTTTCTTAATGTTCTCCTTTGAAGACCAAAAGCTCTACCTACACTGATGTGAGTACCTCTTTGACAATTCAAAAATCTGCTGAAGATAACTAAGTCATTATAAGTCTGGATAGTTGATTAGGAGTCATCCTGTGGTGAATATGATTTGTTTGAAGATAAGTTTGCTGAAAGCTCAAAATCATTGACGTTCTTTATCAGTGTTGCCTCTGAATCATTGAAATCACGTTTTACATCTCATTTGGCTCATTTGCTACATGTTTTGTATTTCGGTCATCAGGGCATCTGCGCATCACATTCAGCTTCTGCATTTCATTAGGTATGTCAAATTCATTTCTCAACATAGCTCATTACAGGATTCATATCGGCATTATACAGAATTTCAATGTCTGTCGTGACATGCTGATTGCTCCAGATTGAAAGAGGGTTCACGTCTGATCTGCTCCAAATCAATCAGATTTAATTTGTCTCTCTGAAATAAGATGCTAATTCCTTCGCATTTTATTATAAAATTTGAGTTACAACCGATATAAAGGGGAGAAATCGTGGTTCACTGAAGGTGTCTCATGGCTACAAAATCTGCTCATAATAAACCAATTCAATACAAGTATCAAGTTGTTCCCCACAACCTCATCTTACCTCCTTGTTAATGATTTGTTTGAGTGATAACATAAGAGGTTTGCAAGTGCTTCTTTTTGTCTGATATTACATTTATAAGAATACACCGAATGAAGTGATCAACATGATTTTATTCCTTAGAAGGAACATGTCATACAGATATGAGCAGCTCTTTATTTAATGTTTGTATTTCAATTCATTTGGTCCATTTAGTGTTTACTGTATATTAATAGTGGCCATGTCATTTGCTAGATGGTGCAATTCAAAGTTAACAACTTGCTCCTTTTGATCTATAGAAATGAATACGCATGCACATGAGTATATAGATATGTAATGTCATTTTCCATCTTTTTCATCATTTATATCTTGGTATATGAGTACTTTATCATTAAACATTTACATGATATGGGCGATTTCTCTTCTGTTTTCATGCTAACTAAAGTGTTTTGCAGGGAATATGTGAAAAATATCATTACTTGGAGTTGTAAATTCAACTTTATGTGTTGTAATAGTTAGATCTTAAATGAGAATTTACATTTCATGTTTTAGATAGAATGAATGAGCATTGTAAATACCATGAATTACTCGTTTTCATGCTTCTTACCTTTATTTTCCAAAATCTCAAAAATGGGAACACGAATGACACATGCACCATTTCGTAAGAGGTAATTAATCCTAATTTGATGATTTACATCAATGGCCATAGTTAGGATGTAAACAAGACTTAGGATTTTTATCTTTTACAAAATAACACTGGATCTGTTTTCAAAATTCATCATATTTTCCTTAAATATTTTCTCCTTTTATCAGAATTTAACTTAAAATTGGCTCAAAATATATACCAATGGCCATAGTCAGCGTATATTGAGAGTTAATTTCATTTTTAAACTCTATGAAAGTACAAAAAAATGTATTTTATTCTTCTTTTGAATTTAAATATAGATTATTATATAATACATTCAATGACCATAGTCAGGGTTGTATTATATCTTCAATCTTATTTTAATTCATTTAAAGAATAGGATAGCTTTTCAAATTCTTTAAATTCATTCATCATTTAGGATAGAACTGCATCATATTTTCAAAATTCCTTTTTTAAAAACTCCAAGTGATGTAAATATCTTCTTCAATCAATCTTCAATTCTTGTATAATCCTATTTATCTTTTCATTTTCAGTTCTATTTCATTTTCAATCTCAAAGTCCAATTTAACTTTGAGATTTAAAATTCATTTTATATTTAAAAATTCCAATTCAAATCAGATTTCAAAGTTCAATTTGACTTTGAAATTCCAAATTCAATTTATATTCAAAACTCCAATCAAATTCAAAGCTCAATTTAACTTTGAGATTCTTTTCATCTTCTAAATTCCAAATTCAAGCTCCAAATTCAAGTCCAATTTGACTTTGAAATTCATTTGTATATTCAAGATTCAAATTATAAATTTCATTTTCCAAGGTCAATTCAAAACTTGAAAGTTCTTGATTCATCTTCTGAATTTAGCAACTCCAAATCCGCTTTAGGATCCAGGATTCAACATTCATATCGGATCTCAGACTTCAGATCCAATTCCACTTTAGGATCCAGCATCCAATTTCACTTTAGATCTCAGGCTTCAGATCCACCATTCATTTAGGATCCAGAACCCAATTCTACTTTGGATCTCAGACTTCAGATCCAAATTCCATTTTAGGATCCAGAATCCGATTTTACTTTATATCTCATACTTCAGATCCAAATTCTATTTTAGGATCCAGAATCCGATCTCACTTTGGATCTCAGACTCCAGATCTGATTCCATTTTAGGATCTATAATCCAATTCTACTTTGGATCTCAGATTTCAGATCCAAATCCATTTTAAGATCCAGACTTCGGATTTAAATTCCAACTTTCAAATACAATTCTATTTTTTTTAAATTCCAACTTTCAAATCCAAATCCACTTCGTTTCCAGATTTCAAATCTAAATCCATTTTTCAGATCTCATCCGAACTTTCTAAATCCATTTCTATTTTTTAATACCATTTGGATTTCTCAAGTCCATTCTGATTTCAAAATTGAAATTCAAATCCCATTTTCAAATATTCATTTCTTTTCATAAATCTAAAGTTTAAAATCCAAATTCAAAGTCCATTTCTGGCTTTGAAACTTCATTTTCTTTCATTTCAAATTTCAAATCATTCTTTCTCAAAATCAAGATTTATTCTTCCAACTCTAAATTATTTCGAAGACTTAGAATTTCTCTGATATATCTCAAGTTCTAAGTTAAACTCAATCATTCAGAAATCATTTCTTCACTCCCTTATCAAATTCATCTCAGAACACTTGGAAATTTTCAAAACATCTTTAAAAAAGAGCATGCATCCCTGCATTGCACAAGCATGATTCTTTATGCATTTAGATCTTTAGGATAAATTCTTAGATAATATTTAGGCAAAGCAAAAGGCATAGATTCGATCCTTGGTTTGATTACCCCTGATAAAGGCACCAGGAACGGTCGAACCTCATACTGACGAGCGAATCCCATCTCTCCATTTTTTCCCGCAATATATTTCAAAAACGGAGGCGAGTAATTTTTTAAATATTTTCAAATCAAGGTCAAGTGAGACCTTCGCAAAAGAGATCCTCTTTCTTTTTTTTCTCTTCTCTCTTCTTTTTCTCCCTTCAAAAAGGAGGAAATAGAGGTCAGAAAAGGAAAAGAGAAGGAAGAGAGACAAACCACAAAGAGAGGAAAATTTTTGCTATGATCACACTTCCATAGGTTTTTTAGTTTATATATATATATATATATATATTTGCTATTATATCCCAGTTTTTTTTTGCTCCATTCTTGTAGTCCTTTAGGTCTTACAGTTTTAGAACACTGTTAGGGTGCTCTTTAGTGTTACACCTCTCATCTTTCTGCGTCATCTCCCTAGGCTGGTCCTTTATCTCTTCAAAAGGCCCAAGTCCTTCTTGTATGCATGTATTGCAGTGAAGCGCCTTTTTACATATAAAAGCTAATATTAGAGCCCTGTCAGCCATGGTTTTGTTGATCAGTCATCATCTCAGCTTTGTCCTAGGTATTTAAACACTCTTTGCACTACTATCATACTTTAAAACAAGTATCTAACCTTCCCTAAAGCTATCTAGGCCGTCTAGACCAAGACCGCACCCAAAGGAGCAGTGTAGTCACATTTTGTGGGCTGTTTTGCCTTTTTTAATCTCGCGCACATACATTGACCACACCTAAACGTTTTGACCCCTTTAGGACCTCCCTAGACTTTCTATACAACCCTTGGAACTAATCTCAACCTTATCTAAGAGCTTACCAACATTCAGGACCCAATCTTTCAAAATTACACCATATTGATTCGACAAAATGTGTAGTTTCACCAGTTTGACCTCATTAGCTTCCCCAATGACCCAGCCTGACCTATTGGACCCCTAGCATTTATATTAGACCGCAACACACGTCCCTAAGTGTAATGCCCAAAATTTTAGAGATTTTTTTTAAATATCTTTTTTTTCCTTTATGAAACACAGCAGAAGACTTTAATTCTAAACTTTTGGACAAACCCAGAACCAAATTGAAAAAACATAGAATAGAAAATACTACTCAAGTTTGGGAAAAATATGTATATCATTTATTAATGAAAGTTTATAAAATTTGGAACTTTATTTATCATCGAAAGAAAGTTTACAAGTTCATGACCAAAATATTATTAGAGTACAAAGCAACAAAAGTCCTTAGAAGCAATCCAATCTAGTTCCTCAGGGCGCTCACCTATAGAGCTCCCAAAAACAGTAAAATAAAGAAAAAATGAGAAACAATGCATTTCAGTTTGATCCTTTCAAATCCTTACTCGATCCCTAGTAAGTATCGTCCGTGAGGTAACTACTATAGAAAGGAAACACAAGAGGGGTTGATCTTTCAATTTAAAGGGTCAATCCTTAAGTCGCTCAACACGAGAAATACACATGCAAATGCCATGTCTTACCTGCATATAGGAGTGTCTTAACTCTTTTCATTTAGTTTCTTTTGAGTTAAATGACATGCTTGCATAAATCTCACCCTTATATTACAATCTTGATAAACACCATGAAGGCACCACTCCTCAAGCCACTTTAGGTGTCTCAGCCCTCTTAGGTGGTGTTTATTCAACCATTTCTTTGGTCATTTTAACCCCTAGGGGATAGTGAGACACTTGCATCAGAGTTTGGGGTCCTTTGTCACAGCATCTCTTTCCCTAAGACCCAAAGTCCAGGACACCTCATCTTTCTTTCGATGGTCAACGTAGTGCACTACTAGGCATATGACCGCAACTCCACCTCTACCTTGAGTATCGAAGTCTCTTATCTCCTAAGCCTTGTAGTGGGGGATGGGTCCACACTTGACCCAATAATGGGACTAAGTCAACCTCTCATGATGAAAAACCGCCTCGAGTATCGAAGTCATGTGTTTGAATTGAAAAATGGTTTTTTTGATATGTTTTGATATGATACTTGAAGCCTGTGTTATTGATTAATTTTCTCTTATGATTATATGCAACCCGTGTTATTGATTTGAAAATGATTTTTCTGATATGATATATGCAACCTGTGTTATTAATTTAAAAAAAAAAAAATTCTGAGATGATATATGCAGCCTCTGTTATTGATTAGAGAAATAATGTTTTTTGCTATGATTACATGTCGCCTGTGTTATTGATTTGAAAAATGAATTTTTTTATATGATATATGTTGCATGTGTTATTGATTAGGGAAATTAATTTTTGTTATGATTATATGTAGGATGTGTTTGTTTGGAACATTATTTTAATAACATATTGTTGTCATGTGTTTGATTTGAAAAAAAAATTACTGCAATGATAATCAACTGTTGTTCTGTGCTTTGATTTGGAAAAAATAAATTTTTGCTATGATTCTATATTGTTGTGATGTGTTTGATTTTAAAAAAAATTTACTGCCATGTTAATCAATTGTTGTCTTGTGTGTTTCAAAAAAAAAATCTACTATGAATCCTTTTGCTATCCTGTGTGTTTGATATAAATTTTTTTTCTGTTATGAATACTCTTTTGCTACCCTGTTATATGATAATAAGAAAAAAAAATGTCATGGTTCTATGCTGCCCTGTTGTATGATATCAAGAAAAAAAATTGTCATGGTTCTATGCTGCCCTGTTGTATGATATCAAGAAAAAAAAATTGTCATGGTTCTATTCTGCCCTATGGTATGTTAACAAGAAAGTTGTTTTTTCTGTCATGGTTCTATGTTGCCCTATTGTATGATAACAAAAAATTTGTTTTTTGTCATGGTTCCATGTTGCCTTGTTGTATGATAACAAGAAAAAAAAATTGTCATGGTTCTATGCTGCCCTATTGTATCTTAACAAGAAAAAAAAAATTGTCATTGTTCTATGCTGCCCTATTGTATCATAACAAGAAAAAAAAATTGTCATTGTTTTATGCTGCCTGTTGTATGATAATAAGAAAAAAAATGTTGTCATAGTTCTATGCTACCCTATTATATGATAACAAGAAAAAACCTTTTTTGTCATGGTTCTATGTTGCACTGTTGTATGATAAAAAAAAATTGTTATGAATTTATTGTTATCCTCTGTATTTGATTGAAAGAAAAAAAGTCCCTGTTATGATTATATTATTCTCCTACGTATTTGATTGGAAAAAAAATCCTTGTTATGATTATATATCCTGCCCTACATTTTCAATTGAAAAAAAAAATTATAGTTACAATAATCCATGCAACCCTATGTTAATGATTTAGACAAAAAATAATTTCCCTTTTTGGTATGATTTATGCAGCTCTGTGTTATTGATTTAGAAAAAAAAGTTAATGTTGCATTGTTCTTTTGTTTTGGCAGTCGTTAATTGAACTGAAGGCCCAAAGGTTTGGCATTAACTGAATAACAAACATCTCTTAACTTAGCTTAAAAGAATTTGTGATTTTTGTCGCTCTTATGCATATGGTTAATCTTTAGTTACGTGGGTCTTAGTAGGTCAAGTATGTTAGCTTTGGGATTCATAAACTTGAGATTTACGAAGTTTCCCAACTTTTTCGTAGTTTGGATCTTAGAAAATAATTTTCCTAAGTGTGTGCCTACTATAGGATGCAATGAGGCCTTAGTTGGACATGAGGTTTTGGGGCACGTAGGTGACCCCATGGGTGCAATGTAGTGATTGCACTAGTTTCAAAAAAAAAATAATCTCATAAGTTAAAGAAATTAGTGTATCTTGTTGGGCAAGGTCCTGTGTACCTAAAAGGTACGTAGTAAACTAAAGTAAAAATGAACTTTAATTGATTATGAAATAAGTTACACAGAGTTTTGATTATGCCCTGAAAGATGGGGTAAAAGATGGGGTAACTTGCCACCTTGAGTGATTTTGTACTCATTTTGTGAACGAGTTTGCACCAACCCCATGTGATACACTGAATTGACGACAGGCTCCTTCTCAGTTGACGGTGGGAAGTTGTTATTGTGAGCCGCATTTTGATCCCTGGAGTGGACCAGTCTTCAACCATTGTGGCTTAAGGGACAAGGGCTTCTTTGTGTTGGAGATCTAGCTACATACGCTAGTAGTACTACACTATGAATTGTTTGGAGAAAGGAATGCCTTGATGAAAGGTTCGAGACCTTGGTGTTGGTGTAACCAAATTCTCTTGTGGTTATGAAAAGTTGAAAAATACCCATGTTTGAAAATACACCTCCACGTAGACTGATGAGCCTATAGCGGCCTGAGGCAGTGGTGCCCTTGTGGAAACAGTAATTCTATCAGATCTTAAATAATTGTGTATATGCATCATACAGAAATCAAAAGAATAATCTAAATAGAGAAAAAAATTAAAATATGTGCATGCATCTAGGTTATGCAAGTGTTTATTGAGTTACCTTTTGAGTTAGAGGTTGAGTCTTGTCAAATCCCGCTAGAAGACGGGTGTTGAACTCGTGTGGAGCTATCCATGTTCGCTATCACAAGATGGTTGGTTGAGTTTCCTGTTGAGACTTGTTTGGTCTCACTCTTATTTACTTTACCTTTTTTAGGTATCCACGGGTAGGCATGCTTCGACGATGATGGATGTGGTGGACTCGAGTATCTCTGAAGCAGGATCATTGACCTATTCTAGTCTTGGGGCTATGTGTGGTTTGGGACTATCATAGATATTAATTAAATTAGAAATTTTATAAAAAGGAATATTATAGTTCACACATTATTTTTGTAATCTGAACTTATAAATCAATCAATATACTTGTTTTGAGTCACTAAGTTCCAAAGTGTGCTTGCTGATTTCAATTTTCTATATTTGGCTTTCATAAGAATTTAAAAATAGTTTTCTTTCAATATGTGCTCAATTATAAAAAAAATGGCTCATTTTTTTTAGGTTTTTTGGGTCATGTGCTAAAGTGTTGGCATTAGAGAAGAGTTCCCAGAATGGTCTAAGATTTGATCCAGAAGCTCAAAATTTGCATCCTGATGGTCACCTGACCCTATTTGAGTGGGTAGTGGTTTTGTGTAAAAATGTTTTGTGAGACTACTTGTTTTGATGATGCAAGATTGGTTGTTTGCATTATGTATATGTTGTGTAGCCTATAGCTATTGTAGTGATTAGAGTTGGATTTTTTTCATGTTCTTGATACCGAGGTATCTTGGGTAAACGCAAAACAACATAGATAGCATAACAAGAAAAATTTTATTTTCTAATAAAAAAACTGCACGACAGCATCATATCATAAAATGTTTTTTGTTTTTAATCAGCCAGCCCTATTCTAGCCTATTTTATGTCGCTAAATGCAAGGAGGGGTCGAGAACCTACCTTGGATTGATATTTTCTGAGGTAAGTCCCAAAAATGCTATGCACGATCTTCTCGAGCCTCCAAAACATATCTAAGGTTGCAGCCACATGCTACAACTCGTCCTTCTCTTTGAGAATGCCCAAAACAGAAAAAAAATACAAGAAAATAAGAACAAGAAAGAGGGAAAAGTAAAGAGCAAGAAAGAGAAAAGAATAAAGGGGTAGGGTTGGCCTACCATAGTCGGTCCTTCTTTCACTGCTCCATGTTGCAATGTCGGAACAATGAGGGGGATGGCTCGGCTAAACGAATGGGTTGTCCTTCTCAAATTAGCAAGAGGAAGGAGAAGGTGACAGTGGAGGTAGCACACCTATGTCCATAATGGTAGAGGGACAAAGGGGGAAGAGGAAAGGAGAGAAGAGAAGGTGTATGTGAGAGGGGATTAGGGCAAGAGCGGGAGAGGGTGATTTCGTGAGAGAGAGTGTGGAAAAGGGGGAGATAGGGTTTAAAAGGGGGAAATGAGTCTAAGTTGGATCCAATTAAGATCCAACCATAATTCCAACCAAATTGTTATAATAGGCCCTAGTAAGCCCTCTACTTGGCTAGTTACTTGAACTAGGTTCCAACCTAGTTACTTGAACTAGGTCAAGAACTAGTAGACAAAGGGCTCAGAGTTTGATTGAGGTTGGTTGGACTTGGGCCGCAACTGAAGTCTTGCAATGTCAAAAATGCCCTTGCATGCCAAACAAAACTCAAATGGGTCCTTTAGACCCATTTCTATTCTCAAAAAGAAAAATTACAAAAATGACATTCGGTCAGCTAGAAAAATGTCAAATATATCCTTCTCACAGTTGACCATGATAAATCAAACAACTAGACCCTCAAGATGAAATTGCCCCCAGAATACTCTTAAAATATCCACAATGCCCCCAAAACTTGTTAAGCACACTCCAAACTCAATTTAACTCTGATGTGGATGAAATAAAAATGGTTCCTCTCAGAAAATGCATAAGAAATACACACAAAAGCCATAAAAAATGCTTCAAAATTTCTATTATCCCGATAATACAAAAATTTTAAAAATGTCAGATTTTACATCTGGCAACAAGGATTGTGATGCAAAGTATTTGACATCTTCTTCTTCTTCTTCATCATCATCATCATCATTTGGTGGTGCACAAGCAGAAGTTGTGTCCACTAATGTCAGGAAGGGCCACTTTACGATGGTGGCGAGCCGAGATAGGGAGATGAAGAGGCTTTCCTAGGGCCACTTAATGAGGCGGAGGAGGAGTACAAGTGGAACCAACAAGGCATGTTGGATTTAATAAATGGATCAAATCTGGCCATAGACACTCATAAAGGGAATCAAGGAGCCACACAAATGGTGGGCTTGCAACTCATGGGAAACACAAACGTATGAGATAAATATAGAACACAAACATATATACCAGCCCCTGCGCTCTATAGGAAAAACCAAGCAAAGGATCCTCATAAGGCAGGTCATTTACAAAAAAACCTCTCACTTGTGTCTCTCTATTTTCTCCTTTGTCACTGTGCATATCCTGATCGCAGAAAAACCCAATATTAGTATTAGAGCCACTTACTGGTGTGCACAGAGACTCAACGTAGATTGCTGCTAGAAGCCATCGGTCGCATAATACCATCACTAGAAAAGCAGCAAAGGTTAGTATTTTTTCTATTCAGGTATCAGTAGCCAAAAAATGCAACCAGCCTCTCATACAAAAGCAAGTTATATGTCCCCCCCCCCCCTAAGACACACTGTTTGCTATAGTGCATGTTCGGGGGTCCGAATGAGTGCCACATATATAAGCACATAAGGCTCGTATCCCCGTGTGTGTCAGCATCACTTAGCGTCAGAGTCTGGTGTGATTGCAAAGACTTAAGTACCCTTTCCCGCCATTCTCGCCATGAAATGATGGTTTGAGAAAAGGACAAAAATGTCCTCCATCCAAAAAAGAAAAATGATGGTTCAAGAAAAGAACAAAAATGTCCATCCAGAAAGTCGAGGATGATGTTAACTCTTCAAAGTCCAAACGTTTTGTTTTTGCCCTAAGCAGTAAATTTTTGCACCATCTGCTGTAACAGGAGCTCCATTTGATGATGCAGCCTTTGTCGTCATTTGCTGCCACCGGAGCACCCTTTGTCATCGCCTGCTGCCATTGAAGCACCCTTTGTCATCGGTTGTTATTGTCGGAGCACTCTTTACCGTCGTTTGCTATCGCCGGAGCAACCTTTGTCATTGTTTGCTATCGCCGGAGCACCCTTTGTCGTCGTCTACTGCTACCAAAGCATCCTTTGTCATCATATGCGCAATGGTAGCATTGTTGCCACCATCGGCTACATCTACCTTCTGGGTGTTTCTCCTCCATTATTAGATTACCAAAACTCATATCATTTATGTGAGTTTTGTGTAAGGTTTCATTATGCAAATAAATCGATTTATAAATCTGAATGCTAAATCTTACAACTGGTTGTACTATTCATGCTAAATAACACCTATTTTCATACTGAAACAAATCAATTTGTACCTATCCAACTTCTGGGCATCAAAAAATAGTTAGCACAATTTGTTCTTATGAAGGTCAAACATTTCAATGATATGTACTTATGAATGCTAAATTTCTACAACAATTTATACATTTGATGCAACAACGATTTATATGTTTGAAGCAGTAACGATTTAATGAAATTACCATGATTTATACTTAAGTTTGATAATTCATACAATAATGTTTATGTATGAAGCCCAAACATTACAACGATATGTACTTATGAACGTTGTGATTTCTACATTTAAAGCAGTAGTGATGTGTATTTATGAAGTTACCTTGATTTGTACTTAAGTTTGCTAAATCTTACAATGATGTTTACTTATGAAGCCAAATATTGTGATGATTTGTAATGTTGGTGATTTTTTAATGAATGGGATAATTTGTATTATTATATACTTGGAGAGACAGTTATAACATATAATGACATGGTTAAATTTATGTGTTGTGCAGATTAGCAATGTCTAAAGTTTGTCCGACAAGAAATCTCCCATCGTTCTATGGGATGACTATTAGAAAGATTATTCGCCAATCCCATCTATATGAGCGTTATGAAAGGTACCAAAATATAATAAAGATTGAGAATGATAAAGACAGGGACAAAGCATTAGAATTGTATAATGTGGAGCATTATCTATCAAATATTAAGGTTGAAGAGCAAAGGAAGCATGAGGAAGAACTAAAGATAAAGAAGAAGAAGAAGAAGAAGGATGATGAAAAAATGGAAAAGCAAAGAAAGAAGGAGGAGGAGGAGAGGCAATTAAAAAAAAGGAGGAAGAAAAGGAAAGGCAAATGATAAAGATGGAAGAAGAAAGGCAAAGGAAGAAGCAGCAGAATGAGGAAGAGAAGGAAAGGCGAAGGAAGGAGAACGAGGAAGAGAAGGAAAGGAGAAGGAGGACGAGGAAGATAATGAAAGGAAAATGAAGGAGAAGGAGGACAAGGAAGAGAATGAAAGGCAAACGAAGGAGAAGGAGGACGAGGAAGAGAAGGAAAGACAACGGAAGGAGGAGGACGAGGAAAATAAGAAAAGAGAAAGGAAGAAGCAGGAGGAGGAATAGAAGGAAAGGGAAAGGAAAAAGCAGGAGGAAGAGAAGGAAATGGAAAGGAAGAAGCAGAAGGAGGAAGAGAAGGAAAGGGAAAGAAAAAAACAGAAGGAAGAGAAGGAAATAGAAAGGAAGGAAGAAATTGAAAAAAAGAGGAGGGAGGCGAAGAAGCGAATGAAGGAAGAAGAAAGGCAGATGATGGAGGGACGAGATGAAGACGAGAAAAGTGTGATGAAGGTACGTAAATCGATCATGTTTGTCACGATTTACTGTGATAGGTATTATTATGTATAGTGATTACTGTGATAGCGATTAATGTGATAGCGATTACTGTGAACGATTTACTGTGATATGTATTATTATGTATAGCAATTACTGTGATAGCGATTAATATGTATAGCAATTACTATGTATAGCGATTACTGTGATAGCGATTACTGTGAACGATTTACTGTTATAGGTATGATTATGTGATAGTGATTACTATGTATAGTGATTACTGTGATAGCGAGTGTGAAACGATTATTATTTATAGTGATTACTGTGTACATCGATGTATAGAAGTACAAATGAAACTAATTTTGATTTGATACAAATAATATGCTATTTTGTGTTATAGGAAGGTTAGAAGAGAAGTAGATCACCAGGTGAAAAGCTCAGAGGGTGGTGTCAGTGGCCTATAGTTCTGTCGTGGTATGGACAACTGAGTGAATATCAAAAGGATCGATTACAAAATATGCACTTCAGCGACCTTCTGAACCAGCATTATTTTGAAACGTGTTGGAACCCCATAACCCACCTGGTAAATAAGTGAAATCATAAGATGAACACATTCTAGTTTATTTTTTTTAAGATTACCATGATCCTAGAAAATGTAGATGAATTACGAGCCTTAAGTGCCATGAAAGTGCTGTCCTATTATGGGATTCAAACTATAATGCAAGGGTCAAATGCACGGCTCTTCTAGGAATGTCGATGGAGGACTACAGTCAATGTATTTCTGGTGAAAGCAATTCCACATCGATAAAAATTTATTCTTTTTGTAATAAATGGGAAGGCCGGTCCGCTACATGTGCATCTGAAAGAGCTGACCAAGAGTTGTGTGGCTTCCTTCTTTACTTTTTTGAACTTACTTTATTTTCTAATTTGTCTGGTTCGAGGATAAGTTACCTATGGCTGCAATTCTTGGAAGACTTAGATAAAGTCGATAACTATGCATGGGGTGTTGCTATGCTCGCACACTTGTACTGTCAACTTTATTGTGCGAGTAAGGGTACAAAAATCATCGTAGGGTTTTGGCCATTTATCTAGGTAATTGTTTATTACATATTTTGTAGTTGTAGACTAAGATTGTTGAAGGTTATAGTCTTACTAATAAATTGATTTTGTAGGCCTGGTGTTACGATAATGAAGTCGTACATGATACTTCAAGTACAAGGTTTTGATGATGAGCAAGTGAATCAACTGCATTTCAGCTAAGGTGATGAAGAAAGATGAAAAGCATTGAAGAAATCGATGAAGAATCTTTGAAGACTAGTGTGTATATGTTAAATTCATTAAAAGTCTTAGATTCTTGTAAGAGCCTTACTTAGAGTGCATATTTCGGTTGCATTTCAGCTAAAAAGTCTTTAGAAAAACTTTTCTAAAAGAAACCTTCATGAAAATCTTTTTAGAAAACTCTTTTCTTAAATTTTCGTGTTTATTAGTCGACCAATAGACTCGCCAGTCGACTAATCCTTTCGCGCCAAATTTTCTAAGCAAAATGTCATTTTTTATCAAATTAGTCGACCGAAGGTTTTATTAGTCGACTGGACAGAATGTCTATTTTCTGGAAATTTTAGCAGCAGTCGACTAATGACTTTATCAGTCGACTGAACAGAACATCTGTTTTCTGGAAATTTAGCAGCAGTCGACTAATGCTTTTATCAGTCGACCGGACAGAACTTGTGTTTTTTTCAAAAAATTTTAGCAGCAGTCGACTGAAAGGTTTTTCAGTCTACTGATGATATTATCATTCGACTAACTTTTCTCTAGTCGACTAAGTTTCAAAACTTCAGTTTTTCAAATGGCTTGATTAACAGATCAGTCAATCGACGATAATTGTAAGTCTACTAATAGCTAATTATTAGTCGACTAACTATTGTTCCAGTCGACTAATTTTGTCATTTTTCCTGAAACTTTAAAAAGGACATATCTATCTTCATCTAGTTGCATTGCACTAAAGAAACCAGGGTCAATGTTTGATTTCTTCTGTAAGTAATCAACCAAAGAACATATTTCTTCATTCTTCATGTTATCTGTCATCTTCCTTCTCAAGTGGTTTCTTAGATCCATAGGTGTGAATGGCACATTCTCATGACCATCATCTATATGCACGCACAAATTGTATGTCTTCCTTGGTGCAATGCTGATGCTATCAATTATTTCAACAATTACAGCATGCGCTTCAGTTACTTTACGATGTGACATTAACGTAAAAGTCATAAATGAAGGTGCTAAATCATGGTTATGATCACTGATTAAAGTGCAAACTACATATTTCCCATTCGGAAGTCTTCTTAACATCATTCTCGCTAGACATCCACATCTTGAATCTGGCTTGCTCCTTATTGGATTTCCACTTGACTTCTTCCAACCTTCCTTAGAACAAACATATGTCTTTCTCACCACGACACCCTATGCATTTTTTGACCAAGAATACCTTCTAGCACTGAAGTCAAGTTTTAAGTCATAATCATTGTAAAATTTATATGCAGCTTCCTTATTTTTAAACTGCATTCCTTCTACGAGAATAGAGTCAAGTATACTATTATGTACATTCTCAGTGCCTGCACCTTTATCAAGTGTACTGTCATGATCGTCTACCTCATTATCGAATTGCATTTCTTCTGCTGGAACATTCAAGTCAAGAGTGAATCCAATGCCTGCACTCTTCTTATTATGTGCATCATTAGTGCACATGTTCACTTCTTCAGGTGCGTTATTAGTACAGATGTTCACTTTTCCATAACTTTCCAATGATTAAGATAAATCATCTTCACTGCCAGATGATAAGCTCACCACTGTCATAAGCAAGATATCAATTTGTGTTAGCCAGCGCATACGTTTACTACAATTTATTCAAGATGCATATAACAATGGATACTGATAAGGTTAAGCAAGTCGAAGAAACGATTGGATGAATCACAATATAAAAGCAACAACGATTTGTTATTTTCTTATACTATGCATCGAGTTGTTATTTATCATGCCAATAAAAGAAATGGTTTGTCAAATATGTGTGTTGACGATAGCGATTCACGTGACAGCGATTTAATTATATCTACGATGTTGTAAAGCGATTTCAATAAAAATCGCTAAATGAGCAGCGATTTGAATACGAAAATCGACACCACAAGCATGCAACAATATAAATTCTGCATGCACACGTTTTAAAATCATACTACAAATATCTTACAAATCGACACTAGAAAACACATAATATCTTACAAATCGATATACATATCGCATAATATATTACAAATCAATACCACAATTCAGCATAATAGCTTACAAATCGACACTATAAAACACATAATATCTTGAAAATCGATATACATATCGCATAATACATTACAAATCGATACAAAAATTCAGCATAATAGCTTACAAATTGATATTAAAAAACAATACAATGTCTCACAAATCGATATTATGTTACCACAACTGCGATTTATGTTACATTACATATACTGAGTGAATGAACGATATCGGATGGGGTAGTGGCCCTTCCTCGCATCTGTAAACAAGCATTCTTGTCAACAGGTCCCAGCATCTTACAAATATCTTTAATTTTTCAACCATCGAAAAGACAACAACCACATGCAATAACAAAACAATGCCTTAATGGCACTCACGACGACATACGTTCTTCAACAATAGCATAATGACATGGAAAGGTACTCACGATGCCTTAATGGCACTTGTTGGAATGTTTGTGCATTATTGTTTTTTTTTTTATGTTGCCTAACGAAAATGAAAAGGAAGAGAAGACTGTAAAAAGAGATGTCTGACAAATGCCCCTATGACGCCCACCAATGATCGAACCAGTCGATCGATTTATAGTCATCTCCACGAGGTAGGAACGAACCCAAGAATGTTTTGTAACACAAGGCAAGAACGAGAAGGCGACAATGTGTTGTAACACAAGCTCAAAACCAAGGCGAGAACCTGGACTCGAGACGATGGCAAAGGATGCTCTGACGGCAGCAAATGATAGTAAAGGGTGCATCGTCAAAGGGAACTCCTGTTACAGTAGATGGTGTGTCGTCAAAGGGTGATCCGCTGACAGCATAGGAGTGTACTGCTTAGGCGAAAACGGAACGTTTAGACTTTTTGAAGAGTTAAGATCATCCTCCTTTCTCTGGATGGAAGAGATTTTTGTCTTTTTCTCAAACCATCATTTCATTGTGAGAACGGCGGGTAAGGGTACTTAAGTCTTTGCAACCACACCAGACTCTGATGCTAAGTGATGCCAACACACACGGGGATACAAGCCCCATGTGCTTATATACATGGCACTCATTCGGACCCCCAAATATGCACAAACCCTGCATCTTCGTGGGAGAACACTCAACACCCTCTCCTCTCATGTCGGTAAATCGTAAACTAACTTCTTAGGGTACGAAAAAAAAAGAAATAAATATAATATAAAAATCATAAAATTAACATACCTTGTTTTGACCAAAAGTGCATTGATGGAATCAAGTGAGATCGGGAAACCCTCATCAGGAAACATGCTCACCGGGAACCCCCTTCTTCAAGAAAACCCTTCACTAGGAAAATCCCCTTCGTAGGGAACCCCTCGATGTAAAAACATAGATTGACGTCGATTGTGCTATTTGGATAGGGTGGCTGCAGGCGGATCACAGGGCTCCCCTCGTCGGAAGAACTCAGAACTGTCAACGGAACCCAACCGTGCTGCCTAAGTAAGGCGGTTGAAAGGTGGAGGCCATCCTTGTCGGACGGTCGTACCTTTTGCTAAAAAGAAGCAGCTGTAGAGGCGATCTGCTCCCTGACCAGAAAAAACCTGTGGATCGATTGAACCCGGTCGAACCTCTGGTGAGAGGTAGCGGTACTAGGAGATCTGGTTCGGCAAAACCTCCAGTGAGAGGCAGCGGTGTAGGTGTAGGGAGGTTTTATTGGAGATAGGCTACCGCGGAAGCAGATCAGGTCATGCTGAAAATGAGAGTTTTTGCTCATGCTGACATCGTGGCCATCCGATTTGCATTTTAAAAAGCTCAAAAGTCAACAAAAACCATGTGGCATTCATCCAAAATGCAAACAGACGGCCACGATGTTTGCATGAGCAAAAATGTTCATTTTCAGCATGACCTGATCTTCTTCTGGCTACCGCAGGGTGGAGCCCTCCATCAGAAGGGCTTGTTCGTCAGACGCTCGAGCCCCATTGGTCAACTGATCCCAACGACCATTTGAGGCTGACGTGTAGGGATTAAAGAGGAGGCGAAGGATACTCTTTTGTTGGACTGTCGAGACTCACCAGTTGGCTGAGTCGAGCTGAGCCTCTAGTGTGGGTCGGCTATGTATGAGGCAGCGACAGACGGAGTAAACCCCTTTGTCGAACAATGACTGACCCCAACAACCTTTGCTAATGGAGTCAAAGGTTGCAAGGGAGGTGGAGGAAGCCCCTCCACCGGTCGACCCACCAGACACCTGTGTCGGAAGGGCGGAGCTACCTAGGAAGCATCAGAGAAGGGAGAAAAAAAGAAGTGCTAGGGTTTAGGAAGGGTCAAGAACCCTTAGGTTTTTCCTTTTAAAACATTTTTTTATTTTTGTTGAGATTACATATATGCCTTTTTTATTTTTTTTATTCATGTTTATATCCTTTTAAGAGGATTATCAAATTACCCCTATTTTTCACTATTAATTTCTTTTGTGGCCTATGTTTTCAAAACATATGCTATGTTTATGAGTCATAAACAGTTTTGTTATCTGAAAAATATTTGAGACAGTTGTTGTCTTTGGTTTTTCTATAACAACTCCTAACTCCTAAACTTTTTTTAGGGTTTTGGTTTGTTGTTTTTGCCCATAATGTTCGTTTGACTTTTTCTATATTGCAGAAATATGTTTTTGATTTGTTGAATACCTCTCAATGCTTTATTTTCTTGACAAATACAGGTTTGAATCTATTTTATTTGGATCATGGATTATTTCATGAGTTTGATATTCAGTTAAAGTAATTTGCAACAAGTTAAAATAATGATATTCATTCTTTTGACCTAAAACTTATATTTTTTATTATTTAATTATAATCTGGATTGGATCTCTACCCAGACATGGGAGAGTTTGGATCATTTTAGCATGTATCTATATTGGTTGTATGTGATCCAAAAATGCTTTGCGTGTTTGTGTATTGTTTTGTTATACTTTATAATTTGTTCATGTTCATATCTTATTAATATATGAATATGGTATGACTTAGTATTGGTGAAGTTTTTATGATGGGTCAAGTTGGATTGGATTAGATATTATTGAATATGATGCTTTGATCAATAAAGTTGACATAATATCAGGGTAGATCAAGTTAGTATAGATAATTTTTTAATAGATTTGGTTGGATCCGATAAAGTAATATTGGTACTTGAACCTAGATGGATATGAATAGATCCAGTTGAAATTTTTGGATTCAGGAAACATCATTGGACATGAACCTAGTTATGGTCTGAATAAAATTTATACATAATACAAGTGAGTTAGATCCATATTGGCACTATGAGATATAAAAATATTTTATACGATTGCATATTACTTTATTGCATGTGATTATGGATAGCCACTGTTTGGTTCTATTATATATGGATCTATTATGGTTTCAAATTAGTATAATGGCATTCAAGCTTATTTAACTAGGTTATGTGATACTATGAATGTTTCGATGCATGTATAATTTTTTAAGTAGTTTCTTAATTGGTCCTCTTATTGAATGAATTTGGTGATGGATCTAGAAAAATATAATGCCATATATGTTGTATGGATTCATTTGAATTTGAAACCTAAGGATATAGATTTGGTATCCTATGTGGCCCATGGTTTTGTCTAAGCTTGCATGTAAATCCATTTTCATTATGGTTCATGTTGGACTTGATGATAACATCTAAAGTCAATTTTGGATATGGACTCATATTAATACAATAGATTTGAATATAGATTTTTTGGTATGGATTCAATAATGGATCTGAACTTATATGTTGATCGGCTTATGGCTTAATTGTTTAAGATTAAAGATTGAAAAATGAATGGGTGTATCATGTTTGGCATATCCAAATGATTTTAGGATAAAATGGATAACTCTCATTGAATATGGATCTAGTGCATATCCAAATTAAATCTAGATATGAGAACTTTAGCTTTATTTCTAGTACATATTGTGTCTAGTTTGTGATGTCTTAATGCACATATTGCTTAAATGCAATGCATTATAAAAGTAAGAGCTGAATTATAATTTTATGCATGGATGTGGATATTTATTTATATATGATGCTAAATAATCATAAATCATGTTCTTTATGATTTGTTTGTATGAATACATGAAGAGATATTTTTATGTTTTATAAGTTTTATGCATGGTATACAACATGGCGATGTTCATATTTTTTAATTATAATTATGATTGTTTAGATTTGCATGTTGCATGCGATGATGATGCACATGGATAATGACAGTATTGACTATGGTAAAAAATTTTAAAAGTGAGAGTATTTGTCATGTTGCAAATCATCATTTATCATGAATTCATGAGTTGATAAAAATACATAGTACTCCATTAGTGTACATGTAGACTTTGTACAAGGTTGTTAGCACATGATGATGTCCTATGGTATGGTCATGAAAGAGCCATAAGAACCCCATATTTAACTAAGAAAGTGAGACCCACAATATGATTTATTAGTTTGAATATGGCATTGCACTCTAAGGGTTATGATTTAAATTATGAGAATGAGAAACTCATATAGTCATGTGAAATGAGTGTATGAAATGATGATGTCATAGCTAAATTCATATTATAAGTGAAAAGAATCATGATTAATATGATAATAGAAAGACCATATGACTACATGAGAAATAACTCATAGCATATGTGAAAAATATCATATTTAAAAATAAAGAAAAGTGCATATAGCTATATAAAAATAACTTATAGCATGTGTGAAAACCTTGTACTTGAAAATGAATGATGAAAAACCCACATGACTATGTGTAAAAATAAATTATAGCACATAAGAAAAATATCATACTTAAATAATGAATATAACCTAAAAAATTATGAATGTTTATTTTGTGCATGTTTTGTGTGATACATGATGCACCAGTTATGATATAATATGATTTATATGTTGGATCTTGTAAATGGATCCAATATGGCCATGGAAACTTACAAAGGAAATCCAAGTAGCCACACAAATGGTGGAATCATAACATGAGAAACACAAGCATATGAGATAAATATCAGAACTCATAGTATTAAACAACAAATTAAGGCTAAAAAATTGCTACTAGACTATATGCACTCAACCCCTGTGCTCTGCAAGAAAAACTGAGCAAAGGATTCCCTTAAGGCAAACCATTTACTGAAGCCCTTCTCTCTTGTGTCTCTCTATTTTCTCCTCCCTCACTACGTACACCCTACCCGCAAAAAAACCCAACATGCTCTCTGTGTTGTACTGACCAAGTGAGCTTGAGGACATCTTGGCAGAGCATTGTCAAAAGGAAAAGGATATTAACGCTTCATAGTTGTGAAGATTTTATTTTCTCCTTTTCTTCTTTTTCCTTTTCACTTACAATTTGAGTATTGGCAATTTCGTCCTTGAGTGTAATTTGAAGCCTATGAATTGAATTTGTATGTATCTTACGGTAAACCAGTGTGTAGGCGGGATCAAGTGCAATCACATTGCACAAACTCAATGTGTCATTGCACCAGATTGTGCTCCATCTTCTGTTGTATCGCCTATCGGAGTGGGGCCCAACAGCAGATGGATGGTGATAAGTGTGAAAATCTCTATACAAAGAGTATTTGTGTATGAACACAATGCTAGAAACACGAAGTGTGCATAAAGGCACAAGGAGAACTCTCACAAGTGCACAAAGGCACGGATACACATGCAAAAAGGCATAAAAAATATGAACTTCAATATATTGAGTCCTAAATGGGCTTTACAAAAACTTAAGGAAGCTCGAGGGGAATCACCCCTATAAATACAAGTTGGAGAAGTGTGGGGGTCCAACATATTCGTTGGAGCCCCTCCTACGGTTATAAATATAACCGTTGGAGGGGGGCTCCAACGTATATGTTGAGGGATCCCTATGTTACAAAAAAGAAAAAAAAAAGAAAGACTAAAAGAAAAGAAAAAAAAGAATTACAATCATATTCTCAAATAAGAATACGCGTAAAATATAAAAATAACCTAAATACCCTTATCAGGTTTTGAATATATATATATATATATATATAAAGAACATTACATTTTAACACCCCCTCCCCCTCAAACTTAGGGTGACATAACTGAAAGTTTGCTAAGAAGGAAGTTAAATCTTTGAGAGCACAACGCTTTGGTGAAGAAGTTTGCCAGTTGATATTCTGATGTAACATATGGAAGGTCTATGGTTCTTCTTAAGTATTCTTCACGAACATAGTGGCAGCCATCTCAGTATGTTTCGTGCGTGCATGAATTGTGTGATTTTTGGCAATATAAATTGTACTTTTATTATCACAACATAGTTTTGTAGGCCTTTGAACTTGAATATTCATATTTTTCAGCAATCTGCAAATCCAAATAATCTCCATGGTAGTAGATGTCATGGCTCTATATTCGGCTTCTGTAGGCAAGAGTGAGACCTTTTGTTGTTTCTTGCATCTCTAAGAAATTAAAGATTCACCTAAAAAGATGCAAAAACCAATGGTGGAGTGACGGTTATTCGGGTCACCTCCCCAATCAGAGTCAGTATAAGCAATTAAATTTAATTCAGAACAAGAAGATAGAAATACCCTCTTGTTTATTGTACCCTTTATGTATCTGATGATGTGGAGAATGGCGCTCATATGAACAGTAGTAGGTGCATGTTGAAATTGACTAGCAACATGTACTGTAAGAGAGATATCAAGCCCATTAATGCTGAGATACGTTAGAGATCCAACCAGTTACCTGTAAGGTGTGAAATCTTTTAGGAGAATCCCATCATTAATCTTCATCTTTGAACCCACTATTTCAGAAGTTTCACAGACCTTGTCATATGTGATTCCTGATCTGTCAATAACCCCACAAGCAAGTTTATTTTGAGACAAAAAATAGCCTCTGTGAGAATAGGCAACCTCAATTCTCAAAAAATATGTCAGAAATCCTAAGTCTGACATTTCAAATTTTGAAGTCAAGATAGATTTTATGATCTTGATTTCCTTGGTGTCATCATCTGTTAACAACATATCATCAACATATAATAGTAATATAACAATTCTTGCATTAGATTTTTAAACAAACAATGCAGTATCAGTATAGCATGAAGAGAAACATTTTCTATCATTACATTGTAAAACCTATTGTGCCAAGCTTTGGGAGCTTGTTTCAATCTATAAAGAGCTTTACGAAGATGGAGAACTTTATTTTTAAGGATTTCCATACTAGATAAAGCATCTAATCATGCACAATATTCGCATTTTAGTAATCATTATTTATGCATGATCCATGTTAAAATTGCTCTAAAAAGCCATTTTTATCGTTAGTTTTGAGAAATCGCATTGAATTGAATTTTATCAGAAAATCAGTTTTTTCAAAGCTTTCCCTGCGTTTTTAATGTTTTTATTAGATTTAGATTTTCTTAATTGTAGTTCAATTAGTTTAGGTTCGTATTAGCTAAATTTTAATTAGTTTAGTAAGTTTTGATTTTTAGAAAAATATGTTTTTCATAAGAGACCTTATTTTGGAAATTAGCAAAAATCTTCACTCTTTTTGAAAAAAAAACTATTTTAACCTAATTAGATCTTTATAAATACATTTTTTTCCAGCCAAGGAGGGGGTTTTTCCAGTAGCCTTCTTGCTTCCCCTCCTTCTTGCCTCCCTCTTCTCTCTCTCCCTTGCTTCTCCTCTCTCTTTTGCCGATTTCTTTCTCTCTTACTCTCTTCTTCTTCTTCTTCTCTCTCTTTTTCTTCAAGCTTCGAACCCTTTTGTCATTGGCAACTTCTTCTTCATCGGAGCAGTGTGGATGCAGCTGGACTCACCATCTTCTTCTCTCAACCCATTCGTCAGAGGCGAGTTGTTCGGTGAGTCTCTTCTCTCCCGTCTCTTTTAAGGTTTTGCATGTAGGTAAAATTAGAGTATTTTATTGATTGTTTAAAAATATTTTCTAGCATCGTATTCGGTAACTTTTATTTCATCTAGGGTAGTTGATTCATGATTCGTGCATAGTAGATTAGGCGTGCATTGCATAAAAAAAAAAGAGAACTTTTTATTTAAGTCGCAGATAGTGATATTGTTTTTCGCAATTAGGTTATTTCATTAACTTCTTGGTGCACGTTGTTGCAATGAAACTTGTAGGAAAGGAGGATCAAATCTGTCATCATTGACAGATCTGATCGTCTTGTGGTAGCAACGCAAAACCGGTTCTGTGGCGACCCAAACCCAGATTTCCAGGTCGCGAATACAAGGCAAACATACAAAGCATAGTCAAATCAAATCACGTGCTACTTCACAAGTACACACAAACATACATTCCAACTCAAATCACACAATAAAGCACTCAGAAATTCGCGGGTCTTACATTCTACCCTCCTTAAAAGGGATTTCGTCCGCGAAATCACGAAACACAAACAATATTGCAAGGGTCAGATCTCGCCTTACTGCGCCTACTCGGCAACAACTAAGTCTGTTGGAGGCTTCTCCAAACAAAACTTGGCAATATGCCCCGGTTGTCCACACTTGAAGCATTTGCCCTTGAAATGAGGACAAGCTCCAAAAGCATGCTCTACATTGCATTGTTGACACTTCCGCTGAACTTCCGATCATTGAGGTGGCTTTTGTTGGCGATTCGATTGTTGAGGTCGTCTCCGCTGGACATTCAGTTGTACTTTCTGACGCTTCCGCCCTCTAGTAGGTGGCGAAGACTCCACCCCACTAGGTTTCTTCTCCGCTACAACCGTGAAAACTTGAGCCTGGTGCTCAGGTTGATCTTCATCTAACAGAGTAGCTACCTCAATAGCTTCTTCGAGCGATTTAGGCCCGTTAGTGAACACCTTTGTTCTTAAAGTAGGCCTCAACCCACGAGCGAACTTCATTGCTCGATCATTCTCCGTAACGTAAACGTTCGGACAATATCGTTCCAAACAACGAAATCTTATAGTATAATCGGATAAGGTCATCGCTCCTTGCTGCAAGTCCAGAAATTCTTGCATCTTCCTACTGCGTTCGTGCTTAGGAAAATAAGCAGAGTTAAAAACTTCCACGAATTCATCCCACGTAACAGTTGCGTCCTTGAATCTGACCGAAGAGACAGTGTCCCACCACTTCTCTGCATGGTCCTTCAAGCGATAAGTGCCAAAATCCACTTTCTTCTCTTCTAGTACATCTAGAACACGGAAAATACGTTCCATCTCACGTAACCATGACTCAGCAGCTTCAGGGTCTGTCTTACCCATAAAAGCAGGAGGATCTAACTCCATGAATCGCTTATACGTAACCGCACTACTGCTTTGCACACTCTGTGCTATATGCTGAAGATTCTCGCCCATCTGATGCATTGCAGCCGCTTGCTGATGCACAACCTCTGCAAGGTTGTTCACCGTGCCCATAACAACATTGCATCTAGTCCTCCAAGTCATCTATCATTATCAGAAGCAAGGTGAGTAAAAAGGTAGGTATGAAAAAAAAAACCTAGCTCACGAAACAACAATCGCAGCAACCAAACAACTATCATAAGTATAAGCACACAGAAATTCAGACAAAATTTACATCACATTCAATCGTGCAACACAACACGACGAAAGCGCGTTCTACGAACGATCTCAAACGACACCAATCAAGGTTGCTATCACCTGAAACCACTATTCTCGACGACGAATGTTAGAGAACACCACTCTAACGAAACCAGGAAAGTCATTATCACATGACAAGGCAAAAAATACGAGAGTCATCTATACTCATCTAGCATCGTCACGAGACATTGTTGATCGTAACGTCATTAATCGCAACTAGTCAAGCACACCATCGTTAGGGAATCACCGTGCTAACGGCATCGCTGAAGCGTCACCATCCCAACGATATCACTGGAGAGTCACCACTCCAATGACCTTCATTAGAGAATCACCACTCTAATGGCATCGCTAGCGAATCACCACGCTAACGGCATCGCTGAAGCGTCACCACTTCAACGATATCACTGGAGAATCACCACTCCAAATGACCTTCATTAGAGAATCACCACTCTAATGGTATCGCTAGCGGATCACCACGCTAACGGCATTCGCTGAAGCGTCACCACTTCAACGGTATCACTGGAGAGTCACCACTCCAATGACCTTCATTAGAGAATCACCACTCTAATGGCATCGCTAGCGAATCACCACGCTAACGGCATCGCTGAAGCGTCACCACTTCAACGGTATCACTGGAGAGTCACCACTCCAATGACCTTCATTAGAGAATCACCACTCTAATGGCATCGCTAGCGAATCACCACGCTAACGGCATTCGCTGAAGCGTCACCACTTCAACGGTATCACTGGAGAGTCACCACTCCAAATGACCTTCATTAGAGAATCACCACTCTAATGGCATCGCAAGCGAATCACCACGCTAACGGCATTCGCTGAAGCGTCACCACTTCAACGGTATCACTGGAGAGTCACCACTCCAATGACCTTCATTAGAGAATCACCACTCTAATGGCATCGCTAGCGAATCACCACGCTAACGGCATCGCTAAAAAACTACTCCATCCAGCGGTACAGTTGGCGCTACCAGGAGTCACCCCCTGAGCCAACACACCACTATCCTCCAGACAGTGGTGGGGGAAACAAAATTCCCGCAATGCTCTCTCACGAGCGGCAAAGCCCTGGAAATCGGTGTTGAGCCATCCCAAGAACACGACCCTCCCAGGAGTCCAATGCCATCACCGGCATCCCACACAACATACAAAACACGAAACAATAGATACGTTCTCATCACCAAGAACGACTGGGAAAATGACAGTGTCAAGTATCCGCCTACGGGATAAGTAAGGGCTCACTGGCACCGACGAGGCTTCTACCTCTCTGTCTAAGAAGGTTCACAACAAACGAGATACCCTTCGTCAAGGACAGGACTACCACCATTCCAACGAGGTTGGAAAAGAGGGAAAACATCCACACCTGAACCTCACACGATGGTTCTCATCGAAGCCATCTCATCTATAACACGATAAGGCTAAAGCTCGATAATTGCTATGACATCTCAATCGTTTCCACAACCACAACGTGGAATGAGAAGGGTGAACTACGCAAGTAGCTCCCTAAATCTTAGTCGAAAGCTCCTACTCTCACCGGAGTCGACTCGATACAGCTTGGAAACTATATCCACCAGCACAAACGAACACTTAGGTTCCGATAAACGATGTCTCAAGCCTGTTACACAAGGCTTAAGCATGAAATGGGGCCTCACATCGGAAGACACCCGAAAGCACACAATTCATCAAATCAAGCAGAGCAGCTACTAAACAACAGAAACTGGGTTAGAAATACTCACAGTGCGATGGCTGATGCGTGTAAAGACTTGAACACTTCTTAACTCCTTTTAAAACCATTGCTCTGATACCAATTTTGTGGCGACCCAAACCCAGATTTCCAGGTCGTGAATACAAGGCAAACATACAAAGCATAGTCAAATCAAATCACGTGCTACTTCACAAGTACACACAAACATACATTCCAACTCAAATCACACAATAAAGCACTCAGAAATTCGCGGGTCTTACAGGTTCGGATCATGATCATACTTGAATAAACATAGTAGGGTATCTCTTTCTTGCTTTTCGTTTTTGCATTAGCCAAGTGTTTTGGAGTTGCACGTCCAAGAATCATATTTTTTGTTTTACCAGATTCAATACCACAACTAACTTGATTCAGTCATTGAAGTGCATAATAGCGTGATTATCAGATCACGTCTTTGCTACATTCGGATTTGCTTTGTTTGCACGCAAGATAGTTCAAATCAGATTAGAGTTGATTCAGAAATTTATAAAACCGACTAGAATCTGATTTTCCCAATTCAGCATAATCATGATTGTTGAGTAGATGTAATTTCTTTTATTGTTGGATGCACGGCTGAATTGAAGCACTACCAGATCACGCATCATCATATATTTACCCGTGACCAGTCCACATGTGTTGACGTTAATCACGCATATGGTTGACATTGATAAAAGTTTTTTTTTCAACAGCAAGTGTGCACCAATTAACCAGTTTAGCATAGTTTTAAATGTGTCAATAATTTTAGTATCCTAGCTGGTAATTAGTCTTTGATGAGGTAGTTAGTTAATGATTTTTTTTTAAAAAGTCAATAGTTTAGATCAGAAATATTTTTTTATGCCTTGTGTATTCAGTTAGTGTGACTTCAATTTTTTTAGTACGTAAGTAGTCAAATAGATAAGTCTACTCTTGCTTTTTGGGTTAACTAGATTAGACTAGAAGTTATTTTACTACCTTGATTTAACGTTAGGTTGTTACTTTGATTTTTGACACTTAATTAGAGTTGTTTTGACCTATTTTGTAGTTAGGAAGTTAGCATCTTTAGTTTGTTACATTGATTATTTTCTTGATTGTTAATTAGTTTTGCTATTTTGTCATTTAGTACTTTAGTTTGTCACATGTTAGTTATTAGTTTGTTAAAGTTTGTTAGAGTTAATTTCTTGATTTTGCTTAATTAAATTATTAGATTTTAGTAGTGTATCTTTTTGTGGTTCTGCTTGTTTTGTGTTTTGTGTTTTGCAGGGAAGCGTTGGAATGTGTGGTAGAGCCCTTTTTGTGCCCTCAAAGTACCTCAGAGGTCCCCTCAAGCCCCCAGAAGTGCCCTCAGGAAGCCCTTTAGCAAACCATATAAAAGTGTTTAACCTAAGTACCTAAAGGGTACACAGAGGGAAGGTCAAAGGGAAACAAATCAATTCAAAAGGATACAAGCACTGAAGCCTTTTCTTTTCTTTTTAGATTAGGGCTTTATTTCTGATATTTATTCATTTAATTGGGTCTGTAATAAAATCATTTATTTATTTTGTTTAAACCCTCTGCGTAGGGATGTACTCCCTTACTTATCTTATTTAATTCATTTTTTATTCTTCAAGGCAATAAAGAGTAGTGTAGATTGTGTGTTTGAATAGGAAGTATTTTCCGTTCCCTGAGATCGACCCGGACTCCACCACTAGTGTGAGCCGGTTTTTATATTTTTGGTGTCTGGCTTTCACTTAGATTTTATCAAGAATATTGTTTTAAAAAGTGTTTTCATAAAAGTCACATCAAATTTTGGCGTCGTTGCCGGGGAACGGCGAAATACGAGTATTGACTTTATTGCCTAGTGTTTGCTTTTTGCATCTATGTTTAGAACCACGTGTGTGCATACCGTAGAGACGAGTTTACTTTTCTGCACATCCCATCCACTAGGATCCCCTTAGAGGTGACTGTGTATGATTGGTACCGTGCACATAGATTTCATTTTTTTTTGCATAATCCTTATTATGTGCAACTGTGTGGTGTTTGTCCATTTCTCACTTTTTTTTGTTTACTCGCTTTGTGGTTTGCGTGGTTTGGCCGCTAGCGCGTTAGTTTGGTAGAAAACCCCAAATTTAGGACGTGTGTTGCACCGGCCTACGTCGAGGTGCATGCAAGGGCGATGCTCGCTTGACCCAGAGCCGATTGAGTTCCCAGAGTCCCTTATTAGGAGAGTCTAGAGATCTGCAACTATGGCTGAGGATCAGCAGATGATTCGTCACCTTAGGGAGTACTTCATGCCCAACACCTATACTCCCGCCTCCTGCATCACGAGACCTGGTGTAGGAGCGAACCACTTTGAGATTAAGGCCAGTGTGATCTAGATGCTACCATCTTTTTATGGCCTTAACGAGGAAGACCCATATCGTCATCTCGACGAACTCCTTGAGATTTGCTCGATAGTGCGAATCAACAATTTTGGAGACGATGCAATGAGGTTAACCTTATTTTCCTTCTCTCTGAAGGATAAAGCAAAGCATTTGATGAAGGCGTTGGATATGGTTCAAATTACCACTTGGGAACATATGCAAAGGGAGTTCTTAAAGAAATATTTCCCAATTGGTAAGACGAATCAGTATCGAAAGGCTATCACCAGCTTTTCACAAATAGAGGGAGGGAAAATGTTTCACGAGACTTGGGAGACGATGAAGGATCTTCTCTGCAAGTGTCTTCACCACCAGGTGCCTCGCTGGCAACTGGTGAAATATTTCTATGAGGGTCTTACTGAGAAGAACCGTCAAATGGTTGATTCATCGTGTGAGGGCTCTTTCATGCTCAAGAGTGAGGATGAGGCTTGGTCTTTATTTGAGACCTTGAGTGAGAACGAGATGCAGCATACCTTGTCTTCACGGCTCGATAGAACCATGTTTGTGCCTAGTGGTCCTAGGAAAGGTGAGATTTCCGAAGTAGGGTCTGAGTTAGAATTGCAAACCAAAGTTGACCAGTTGACTAGGAAATTAGATCAATTCCTAGCAAAATCTTCGCGAAGTCCAGTAAGAAGATTGTGCGAGCTATGCGCTAGCTCTGCACACTGTGTTTATGAGTGTCCGACAACACCGCTATATCCTGAATTCGATCAGGTGCAGGTGAATGTTGCCCAAGGTTTCGCTAGGCCTGTGCATGATTCATTTTCACCCACTTATAACCCGGGATGGCGAAACCACCCCATCAGCCCTCCCAGACACAGCATAGACAGAGTAACCCTTTACAAGGTTACTCACGTCCCTTATTCCCACAGGTCCACCCCCCTATAGTATGCCTTCTCCTCATGAGCCCACTTCGAGCATATCATTTAAGGAGAAGATGTTAGAGGCATTTTCTGATATGAAGGCTACTCTTTGTTTTCACACGCAGTCAATAGCTAAGCTAGAGACTCAAATGGGACAGTTGGCTAAAGCCTTCAGCAGGCAAAGCGAGGGAAACCTATCTAGTCAGCCTGTTGTCATCCCCAAGGGAGAGGATTCCATATCATTTGACGTGCACCCCACATATCCATACCCTGCGCAGGTTAAATTTGTTACATCTCTTCAGAATGGAAAGGTGTATCACCGCGTTCAGAAATCGACAAAGGAGCCCAATGTCATACCCACTAACGAATCGATCTCCTTCATTAGGCCTCAGGAGAAGAGGCAAGGCCCACATTTCGTATTGCCATCATATTGCCATCATATATTCATCGAGCTTCAGTCTCTCATGCATTAGGATCATTGATTGCTTACAGCAAGCAAAAGATGAGAATGCAAAAGGTGCTTGACCTAGTCAAGCAAGATCATATCCATCCTTTGTTTGAGTCTACATTCCGTGATAGTCGATTAGTCCTTGACTCTCCTTTCGAGATTAGTCTCCAAGCGAAGACTAATCTCCTTCCTTTCTGTAGTAAGAGTCATGATACTACTTTTAGAGGTCGAGTGGGCGGTGTGATCATCGCAAAATTTTTCCTCTCTCGTTGATTTCTCTCTCTTCCTTCTCTTTTCCTTTTCTAACCCCTATTTTCCTCCTTTTTGAAGGGAGTAAAATAAAAGAAAGAAAAGAAAGAGAGAAGAGAATAGAAAGAAAAAGAGAGAGAAGAGGAACTATTTTGCGCGGTCTCACTTGACCTTTATTTGAAAATATTTAGAAAAATTACTCGCCTCTGTTTTGAAAAATGTTGCGGGAAAATAGAGAGACGGGATTCGCTCGTCGGTACGAGGTTCGACCGTTCCTGGCGCCTTTACCAGAGGTAATCGAACCAAGGATCGAATCTATGCCTTTTGCTTTGCCTAAATATAATCTAAAAATTTATTCTAACTCTAAATGCACAAAGAATCATGCTTGTGCAATGCAAGAATGTATGCTCTTTTGAAAAGAATGTTTTGGAAATTTTCAAGTATTTCTGAGATAGACTTGATGAAGAAATGATTTTCTAAATAATCGAATTTAACTTAGAACTTGAGATAGATCAGAGAGGTTCTAAGTCTTTGAAGTAATTTAGAGTTGGAGGAATAAATCTTGATTTTGGGAAAGAATGATTTGAAGTTTTGAAAATGAAAGGAAATGAAGTTTCAAAGTCGGAAAAGGGACTTTGAATTTTGAACTTAAATTTTAGGAAAGAAAAAATGAATACTTGAGATGGAATTGAATTTAGATTTTGAAGTTTGAAATTTGGAATGGACTGAGAAAATCAAATGGTATTTAAGAATAGAAATGGATTTAAGAGATTCAGATTAGCTCCAAAAATGGAATTGAAATCTAGAATTCGAATTGGATTCCGGATACTAAACAGAATGGGATCCGAGATTTGGAATCCAAGATGGACTTGGGTTCTGGATCCTAAAATGGAGTGGATCTGAAGTCTGAGATCCAAATGTAGAATTGGACTCTGGATCCTAAAGGAGAATTGGATCTGAAGTCTGAGATCCAATATGAGTTGGACTCTGGACCCTAAAATGGACTTTGGATCTGAAGTCTAAGATCCAAAGTGAAATTGGAATCTGGATCCTAAAGGGGAATTGGATCTGAAGTCTGAGATCCAATATGAGTGTTGAATCCTGGATCCTAAAATGGGTTTTGAGTTAAATTCAGAAGATGAGTCAAGAACTTCCAAGTTAAATTTGAACTTGGAAAATGAATTTTAGAAATTGAATCTTTGAATATACAAATGAATTTCAAAGTCAAATTAGACCTTGAATTTGAAGTTTAGAAGATGAATCAAGAATCTCAAAAGTTAAATTGAACTTGGAGATTGGATTGGAGTTTTGAATATAAAATGAATTTGGAATTTTAAATTGAACTTTGAAATCTGATTTTGAATTTTGAATATAAAATGAATTTGAAATCTCAAAGTTAGATTGAACTTTGAGATTTAAAAATGAAATAGAATTTTGGAAATTGAAAGAATGAATTGGATTTGATAAGGATTGAAGATAGATTTGAAGAAAGTATTTACATTACTTGGAGTTTTTGAAGAGGAAATTTCGGAAATATGATGCAATTCTATCCTAAATGATGAATGAATTTAAAGAATTTGAAATTGGATTTTTGAAAAGCTATCTCATTCTTTAAATGAATTTAAGATAAGATTGAAAATATAATACATCCTTGACTATGGTCATTGAATGTATTATATAATAATCTATATTTAAATTCAGGTGAAGAATGAAACACATTTGGTGCTTTTATAGAATTTAAAATGAAATTAACTCTCAATATACCCTGACTATGGCCATTGGTATATATTTTGAATTAATTTTAAGTTAAATTCTGATAAAAGAAGAAAATATTTAAGGAAAATATGATGAATTTTGAAGACGGATCCAGTGTGGATCCAGTGTTATTTCGTAAAAGATAAAAAATATTAAGTTTTGTCCATACCCTGACTATGGCCATTGATATGGATCATCAACTTAGGATTAATTTACCTTTTACGAAAAAGTGCACGTGCCATTCGTGTTTCACCATTGTGAGATTTTGAGAAATAAGGAAAGAAATGCATGAAGAACAAGTAATTCATGATATTTACAATGCTCATTCATTCTTATCTAGTGCAAGAAATGTAAATTCTCATTAAAGTTTAGCTATTACATCATCGAATTGAATTTGAAATTGAATTTAACATTCCTAAGCTAAAATAATATTTTTAACTTACTTCCTGCGAAAAGTGGGTTAATACGAATAAAAGATGACAATATTACATGAAGTTAAGAAAGCGAATTGGTGAAATGAATCTGAGATGTATGTGAGAATCCATATATACATGGAGAAATAGGATATACATATTTAAAGATAAGACTTAGGCCTAATGAGAAAGATACATGATTATACTTAATCTACGATAGAAATATCCAAATTAATGATGATACTCAAAATCTAAGACATATTGCAAGGATTGAATTCATATACATTCATCTTAATGTGATATCTAAGTTGGTGGGTATTTGTGAAAATACAGCCAATGCATGGGAGGCATTGCTTCTCCCTAAGAAATGACATACTGGGAATGCATCATTCATGAATGGGAAATAACAGGATGCTGTTGAGACACCTACAACCGATGATATGAAATAGAAAAGAGGCAGCAGGGGCCTGTGTGCCCCAGTATTATACTTGGATGTTGTTTACACTAACCATCAATGCCTATGCTGACCGATGAATGATGCTAACAGAGGTGGTTAATACTGCTGCAGGTTAATAAGAGATGCTTCTTAGTATTAGATTTAACCATTCACACCTATTACCAAATACAGACTGGTTAGTAAGAATCGACACATCTTCTGTTAATACCTTACCTAACTCAGTTAGACCATCAACGCGCTAAGGCGAACCATACAAACTCATTAGCTAACTATATACTATCTAATCTAAGATCTAACTAGTCTGTTAATTTTTTTTTTCTTGTAGAAGATGGCATCCGACCCAAATTTTTATTTTATTCATAATGAGTTGAGCATCAAGCTATCCTGTTAAATTAATTATTGGTAGAACTAGTATGGTTGACAGGCGGATATGGTTGGATATATGCAACAGTGAAGTGAATAGTTAATGGAATGTTGGTAATGGGATGGAATATATGCTGTGCTGTGGATGCGGAAAACAGATATGTGGAGATGGATGCGAGGCCCTAGCAGATGAGGCAATGTGCTGCTAGTAACAAAAAGTATACACATAAGTGAATATGAGTGGTGACAGGTACAGGGTTGTTATCAACCAATGTAATTATACGTTTTGACTGACATATATACAGAGATCTAAGAAATATCACTCAGTTCATAACTCCCAAGTAGTAAAGAAATGAATAAATGACTTACACTCGCTTGCAGTAGTTTGATAACAACTTAGTCCCTACAAAAAAAAAAAACTGTTCAGATTGATATCGTATGATATAACAAATTAATATGTAAAAGTTCTGGAAGATACTCGTGAACGCCAAAAGATCAACACAATCTGATCTTGACCCTGAAGGAGGTCCTCTGCTGCCAGCTTTCGATCCACGCTAGATGGCCAACGTAGTGTTCACAGATGTTAGCTTAACCTTGCCAATCATGAATCAAATCATCCGACAACAACTATCTTATAAAGATGATTGATATACAATTACAGGAAATGCATAGGGTGAATAGGTTTTTGTGTGCTCTACCGGAGAGTGATAATGCAAATACATGTACAGAAAGTGGGTGCAGATAGTAGCGAAAAAGGAGAAGGTTACGAGTGATAATGGAAAAGTTTATGAAAAGAATGCACTATTACAGGGAGTTAATGGGGAATTTGTTACTATGATAAAGGGGTAACGGGCTGTTAGTGAGATGTACAGAGACGCAACAAAGTGCTATTATTGTGTAGTGAAATAAAGAAACCCAGGTGACAATATATATCTGTAGAAGCATTGTTATGAACACAGGTATATGAGAGACAAGATAACCATACAAAGCTTTGGTGGGAACTTCTATAATAGCTTCAGGTGGGTCGGACAATATCTTGGAACATGATAAATTAGCAAAGATTCCATGGCTTTGATATTTTCATATTCTTCAGGCTTTCATGTAAGGAAACATTCAGTAAACATATCCTGCAGAAAAAAAATATATCAGCCTTCATGACAGGCCATGACATAGACGATTGGGCAGCCACTTCACTTTCACTCAGAAGATGTATCCCAATTAGAGTCCCGATGGCATCGATCACATATTTTCCCAAAAAAAAAAAAAATTTCTTTCCCTTATTGAATCCTCGAGGCCATGACATGTTATTGTAGATTTCATGAACAGTATAATCCAAACAATTAAGTCATTGACAATTGGGTTGCTATCATACAAGCCCTGGATTAAAATATATGCTTATACAAAGTAATAATTGTTCGAGGATGCTTCTCCTTGTGGGGTAAACATAGGGATTTGATTCTCTTCATGTTCATCATTCCTCAGCAATGAAGGAGGGGAAGAAAAGGAGAAAAAAAAAGAAATCATCCAGACCTTTGTAATATTGAGAAACAAGTTTGAAACAAAACTGGAAGCCAATAGAGAATATACTAGAGACTCAAAAAAAAAAAATGCAGACGTGGTGGCATAAGTGGCGAGCTCACATTATGCTGAAGCACAAGAAACACCTGATCTCCATGCTTCCAGAGAGATCAGGGCACTGTTTTGCTCCAAAGTATAATCATTGTAAAGGGTTTTCTTTTGGATTTATTGGGGTAACATCATGGCAGATGATTGTTTTGGCAAAAGATCAAGGAAAACGAGGAAATATGGAAAATTAAAAGAAAATTCAGAAGATAAAATTACAGAGGAGGGAACGTATGTCAGATACAAAAAAAAAAAAGTATAATAGACTATAGACTAAATCGTAACATCAAACCAAAGACAGGGATTATGGGAAGGATCAGAAAGACTCTAATGGACTCTCTGAAACACTGCCCTGCACCCTACGACTCGTCGGCAAACACGTATCCAATGCCTGGATCCGAATACCAACAGCCGGATACATCCAGAGAAAACACCAATAGAGAGAAAGGCGAAGGGAAGAATGCACGGATGCAGTAATTCCAGTATGATCAAAACACTCCCTGATGCGGGAAGCTCAAAATGTAGAAGCTAACTAAAGTAGATAGTGAAAGAAGCAGAAAATCGGATGACGAAAACAAGAAGATCGTATACACGCAAACCTCCTAATAAAGAGAAAATAAACAAACAAAGGAGATTTAATAAGAGGAGATGTAGGAATAAGCATTCCATTATTGTTGCAATTCGTAGATCGGTCTGCTAGATGCAGATCGACACTATGAATGATGCTTACGGCTGTAAACACCCTAAATTTTCACCCTCACCCAGTACTTACATTTCATGTCATTGCATATCATTGCATGAATTCGATATACCATTTCATTACATCGCATAGCATTGCATGACATTGCATCTCATTTTTGAGATCCAGCACTCCTATTTCAAAACATTCAATCCAGATTTGAATTTTAAAGCTTTATTTCAAAATCAATTTCAAAACCTGGGTTTTTATTCAACACTCTGTCATTTTCCAACCCCAGGACTTTATATTTCGAAATATTTTCTCAAGGAAACAATCTGGATTCATTTCAAATTCAAATTTTAATCAATTTCAATTCACAGATGAGACCCATTGAGGTGGTGTCGCTTCTGAATTCCTTTATTCATTAAATTTCTTAAATTTTTGAAAGTTTCAGTCCGATCAGGACTCTATCTCAGAGTCCTAACCCGGTCAGAAGTCTGTTTTGAAATCTGTTTTACTTCCATTTTCAGTCTTTTTCGATTATTGTCAAAATTTAGGTCATTTTACAGAGTCCAGTTAGTTCAAAACTCTATTTTAGAGTTCGGTCGAGTTAAGAGTCTAACCCTGACTGTGTTTTCCGACTTATTTCATCATTTCTTGATAAAATCTTTCAAAAATTTTACATTTGAATTCTAAAATTTAAAATCTCAGAGTCCTAAGAGTTCAGGACTCTAACTCGGAGTTTCAGTTCGCTTGAGACCCTATTTTCAAAGATCTTGAATTTCAAATGTCGATTTTAACCCTTTTTCAAAGCCATTTTCAGTGTTTATTTCAAAATTTCCAAAACTCGATGTGGGCCCACTCAGTTGGCACCATATCCAGAGGAATTCTAATTCAGTTAGAACCCTATGCCATTTCAAAAATTCTAATTTTAAGATTACTTTTGAAAGTCCTTTTAAAAACTCCTTCAATTTCAAGTTTTAAAATCATCTTTTTGTAAAAACTCAAGTAGGGCCCACTCGGGGTGGCGCCATATTCGAGTAAGTCAGGGCTAGACTAGGGTTAGTCAGTGTCTTAGTTAGTGTTAGAGGTTTAGAAGAGTCAAAATTCATTTTAAAAACTCATTTTGAAGTTTAGTTTTTAAAACTAGTGTTTTTAAAGGTTTTTAAAAGGTGTTTTAAAATTCAAATGTTAAAAATGCCAAGTGGCATTACATTTGGAGATTTTTTAGGAGAGTCTAGGGGTTAATTAGGTATTAAATAGGATAATTTAGGCTAGGGGTAGGATAGTCTTTACACCCCAAAATCGCCCCCCTTAGAGAGTCCAAAAATTTTAGAAAACTTGATTTTTTAACCTAAACAAATTTTCTTTATAAAGAGGCCCCATGGGGGATGATTTTTCCAGCCACCTCCTATTGGATTCTTGGAGCTTCTCTCTCCTCTCCAGCCTTCCTCCATTGCATCAACTCCAAGGTAAATAATTTCTTCAATTTTTAATATTTTATTTAGTGTTTTTAATGATTTAAACCTAGATCTAGGCTTGGACACCCCTCCTTATGAAGATCCAACCATGGTTTAACCTCAAGAACCATCAAGAATCAGCAAGAACGATCCAAGAAGGTGATCTAACCCTGTTTTATTTGATTTACAGGGATTTTAATCCATTAGAATTGATTTTAATATGATTCTTTACATTATTAACCAATAAAATATATGATTTACCCTTTTAATGGGTTAAATCTATGTTTTAAAGGTGATATCAAATTACAGCCATTGATTCCCTGTTTTTATTTTATTTTCATGGTTTATTCATGTTTGTTTTACGTTCTATAGCATAGAAATAATTTTTATTTACTGTTTTATGGTTTATTTTATTGATTTATATTAGTTAATGCATGGTTTTTCAAGTTTCTTAAATTTCTGTGTGTTTTAGGTTTAGAACAGTAAAGATAATGTTATTTTGGATTGAAGTACTCAATGTTTATTTCTGATTTTTTTATATGTGATACATGCATGAGTTATTGAGTTACTGTAGAAAAATCAGAGGTTTTAGATCTCGGTAACCCTGTCAAAAAAATCAGACATCAAATCGGGTTTTTAAAGCTTTAAAATCGTGGTTAAAATCAAGAAGGTAACTTCCTGTGATGATATTTCTCTCATCTTATATCCGATTTTAGATCTGTAAAGTGCTATGGATTCACATTGAGTATATCTGTCTGCTGTGAAATTTTCGGATTTTTTTATCATAGTTTAGTATTTTTCCCCTTTCAGAGAATCTGTTTTTAAATTTAAAACTCGTTAGGGTTTACCAAAACCCTAATCAGACTTGTGTTAGTCATAAATCCCAAACCACAGATCCGATTCATGATCTGTAAAAAAGTAAGTATTGTTATTTTTTTGTCTAATGTTCACCACTAAAATTTCAGAGATTTGTGTTTAGTATTGCTATTTATGTCTGTATTTTCAATCTGAAGTAGCCGTTTTAATCCCTGTTAAAAGTGATATATTTTAGCTCAGATTGTCGAAAGGGTTTCTCCCTAACCGGAGATGATTTTTCCGATCTGTAAATTGGGAAATCTTTGTTTTTCTTCTTAGTTAGTCTCTGTAAAATTTCATGGATTTTCATGGAGATTTGACCCCTGGTTCAGGTCTTGGACTGAGACTGGTCGGTGAATTAGGTCAAAAATAGCATATTTTTAGGGTTTAATGCAATTTTCGGATTAATTCAATGTCAAAAAATTATTTTTATAATTCCAATTCTACATTAGAGTTATAACAAGTGCAGGTATTAATTTTGAGGATTTTTTGAATCTGATTGATGGCTGAATTAAGCAAATTGCAAAACCGGGTTCCTGAAAGATCCAAAAACACTGTTAAAATCAAATTTTTTGTGATATTATTGGATTTTCGTGCATAAGCATATATTTTTATGGTTTAATCATGTTCATAATCATATTAGGATGCTTTAGGTTTAATTTGATGCTCATTTGATTTCATTTAGTGCATAAAACCTATGTTTTTACCAAAATCTATTTCAGAAAACCCTGATTTCAAGGCCATAGTCTTGCTATCGGGGGCAATTTGGTCATTTGACCTCAATTTCGAAATCCTTAACCCTAATTTTCATATTTTTAATCATGTCACATCATATTTATCTTATCTTATTCCATTCAAATTTCAAAACTTGCATTTTATCCAAATATCTTTCTAAAAAACCCTAATTTCAAGGCCATAGTCTTGTTATTAGGGGTATTTTGGTCATTTGGACCCCAATTTCGAAATTGCATATCTTATCTTCCTTTTTTATTCAATTTTATTTCATATTTCATCATTTTGATTTAAGGGAATCTTGGCAAAAAGGCTTATATCTAGCAAAATCCAGCAATTTCCTGATATTGCTGGATAAATCTAGAAAAGCCAACATATTTTCATTAACCAAGTTTTCTAGTTTTGCAGGTACATTGAAGACTTTATTTTCATGTATTTGAATTTCAATAGTGATGTAATTTGTAATTAAACTTTGGAATAAGAATTTACATTTCCTGCTTAGCTTAGGTTGCATTGCATATAGTTTATTTTTATAATTTTAATGTGTGATGGATGATGATTCATGCATATTTTTACAAATTCACCATGGTCTACACGAATGGCACATACACTAGCTTCTATGAAGTTTATAAACTTGGTGGAATTTGTATTTATGGCCATAGTCAGAATACGAATGATACTCAGATTTATAATCTTCACATTAGCCACATTCAGCCTACACTCTTAGGCTAACTTCAAAAATGCACTGCATTTCTCAAAAATACAAAAAGTATTTCTCAATTCCTCAAATCCATATTCATTCATTTCATGCATTTGCCAATTCCAATTCAAAATCTCCCAAGTCTTATAGCAAAATCGATTTTCCCAAAAGCATTGAATTTCAAAGAATATTTCAAGTGTTTCTCAAGTTCATAAACTCAATTTTCCAAAGTTATGCAGTCAATTTCAAAGTTTGAAGTTAGAATTTTTCTAAGTCTTATTCAAAAGAATATGGATTTGCCAATGATATTTCAAATATTTCCCAAGTTCCAAATTCAAATTTTCTAAGTTAGAATTTCAATTTCAAAGTTTGAATTAAGAGAAACCAAGTCTCTCAGAATCGATTTTCACCAAATGTCAAGGATTCCTCAAAATCGATTTTATTTCTCTCAGAAGTATATTTCAAATCCCAATTCACGATTTTCCAAGATTTACATTTTCTAAATATTTCAATCATTCAAAGCAAACATCATGTTTTCAAAATGTGCATTTTCTGAAAATTCATAGCACATGCCTGATTCTATGTGCATTTAGAAATTAGAGTATGATTTAGACAAGTTGAATAGAGTAGAGCATAAGATTGATCCTTGGTTCAATTACCCCTGTTAAAGGTGGCAGGAACGGTTGAACCTCGTACCGACAGGCGAGCCCCATTCTACGAAATTTTTCCACATTTTTAAAACGGAGGTGAGTTATTTTCAAAATCTTTTTCAAAGGTCAATTTGATTTGCAAAAGGTTAAAAATTTTGCAATGATAACAGGTTTGGCGACCGAGATGGGACCTGTCTTCGCCTGATCAATTTAATGATCTACTTAGTTCAAATTGTCAAAATCGATTTCCATGGAATGTCAGCTTTTAATTTATGCTATCATGTGAACCTAGGAGCCTAGACCTGAATCCAGCTGACATGGAATGCATATAGACTAGGTATGGTTTGGTAGGACCATATTGAGGAGAATTATTCATGCTCACATAGACTTAGGTCTAATACAACACTCCTCAATTTAGGAATTGTATGAAAACAATGTTTGCTTCTTCAAATATTTCAAAATTCTATCTCTTTAGGACTTAGAGCCCTCTGTTTTCTTGCATGTGCTCATATTTCAAAAATCACCCTACCTATATTGTCCCGGTCTTCACGTTGTTGGGCTCTCTTCCAAAACCATAGTTCGGGACAGAGCCTCACAACTGGGCCACCTATTTGGGTGAAAACCCCCCTGCCACGTACCAAGGGCCATAGTCCAACGTATATCGGCAGGTGCTCAAGGATGTTGGAAAACTTGAACCTAGAACTGGAGAAATTGATTTTATGCCACGTACATCGAGCCTTGGCTTGAGTATATAGGCATAACTGGATTGGATACAGTTGATCTGAACCTTAGAGTTAGGATTAAGGTCCTATAGCTATTTCAAAATTTGTGCATCTAGAGTCAACCTTTAGGGAATGCTGTTTGTGCATACTTGTTTATGCAGAATTTGATTGAATATGTTATTTCCTTTTTATTTTCCATATTTTCCCCAATTTTCTAAAAATACTGGACGATTTTCTCAAAATTCCCCAATCTATGTCCATGTACTGTCCATGTTTTAAACCTTGGACGATTTTCCAAATACTTCATTTTCCATTTATTTCTTCATATTTCATCAAACCCTGGACGATTTTCCAAATTTCCCTTAATTTCCTTCAAAACTCCAGGTGATTTCCCATCTTTCCTTTCTTCTGGATCTCGAATTCCTACTTTATTTTTATCCTGCCTGCATTTTCCTCAAATTTCCTGTATTTTCCCAAGTCTTATTCTAATTTTCCATGTTTTCCAGTCTGTTGGCATCCAATCAGCTTGATTCAGTCTTCCCTGAGGGTCACATCTTCTACGAGGTGCGATAAAGTCTTCCCGAGCATCGAGTCCTCAGCACCGGATCCTTCTTTCCCCGGTGGTACTATTTATGGTTCAAGAATTTCTCTCGTATGTTTCCGGACCACTTGGACGATTGTGGGTTAGAACTGGCGTCCGCAGTGGGAAAGCAGACAGTCAACGGCAATTTGATCCATGCACTAGCAGAGCGGTGGAATCCGAGCACTTCTACCTTCTGGTTCCCATGGGGCGAGATGACGGTGCTGATAGATGAATTTTCAGAGATTATGGGATTGCCCGAGCCAGCCGGTCAGCCTGGAGATCCATTGGAGAAACAGTTTCTAATTAATGTTAAGGGTCTGGACCCTAAGGATGCCTTAGCTCGCATGACAGGACGCAAGTCTTGGCCATTGATAGAGGAGGATGGAAACGAATATGTGGACCTGCTCGAAATCTATAGACAGTATGGAACATTTGCAGAAGTCAGCTCGTTGTCCAGAACAGCTCGAGAAAGAATTCAGCATGCGATGGTTCTGTGCACGGTGGGATTAGCTTTCTTTCCCGACGGACGAAATTACATAGATATCAGGATAGTTCAGCTTCTAAGGAGATGGGGAAGTCGACAGACCAGCCGCCTCTCGATAGCCATGGCCGCACTCGCCTTTCTATACCGAAGGTTGACTCGTTTCGCACTCGGAGAGTCGATCCTAGTCGAAGGGTGCACCTACGCCTTGCAGTCTTGGTTCCTCCGGCATGTGCCCGCCCGAGCCAGTTCATTCAGATACAACAGAGAGAAGCTTCTTCCAGTTGCGCGATACCGGTTCCTGATCGACAACCTTCAGGAGGAAGAAGTCGTATGGGATTACTTTGATCGTCAGGAATCACCTCCCAGATATACTTATGCATATGGCAAGCGATTCAGGCTACTTGGTCCCTTTTTCTGCGCATACTATCATCCAGAGCGGTGCGTCAGGCAGTTCTCTCAGAGGCAGAAGCGCGTAGAGATTCGTCCACTATCAGGGGTCTTGCCAGAGTTCGATCTCACATCAGATCAGTGGTCCGGAGCATATCATTCTGCCAGACATGGCTAGGATTCTTTTGTCACTCTCACTATTTTTCCTGGTCCTCGAGTGTCCTCTGATTATCAGGAGTGGTGGAAAATTGTCTGTCCCCCTCCCCTTTGTCGAGTCTATCAAAATCATGTCCTTTTCTTTAATAAAATTCCTTTAAATTTCATCCTATCTTGGTTTGACGACCTCGCCTAGGTAACAAGGCATATTTCCAGTTGTTTATCTTGCAAAGAATAGCAACGCAATTGTCGTAATCCTAGCGACGACTCAATCCCTAGTAATGGGATACTCTTCCAATTGTCTACCAAAATTCTCAATAAATATTTTCTTCCAAACCAAATTCCCTTCAAGAACCTAACCATCAATCCTACCTTGCAGAGAGCATCAGCAATATTCAAGAGAACATTTGTGATACCCGATGGTTCATATAAGATCCAGAGCAGAGGCTAGCACAACCCATGGTTCCCATGCCCTCTTTCACTATTGATATCCCTAGCATTAGGGGTATTGAAGAGGTCAGCTTCGAAGAGGATTCAGGAATAATGCAGACGGCAGAGCAACCCGAGCATACAGTGGCTGCGACCCGATGGGGAGGTCCACAGTTCTTCAAGATTGGAGGACGAATTGATTACATCACACTTAAGGGTCATCCTCTATTCTCGCAATTTATGAAGGCTAAAAAGGGATTTGATTTACTAGTAAAGCACGGCTACCAGCCTTTCCAAGGCTTAGGCAAAAATGAAGACGGTCGTCTTGAACCAGTGATTCCTCAGCACTGCCCTAAAAAGGCCGGATTGGGCTTTAATGGCCGAAGATCTCAGAAAGGGACTGTTTTCATTAAGGGAACGCATTAGAAGAATTCATTTGTCTTTCCTTTTCTATTCTTTTGTCGGGATGATATCCCATTTCATTCTCATCATTGTCATTTTGATTAATTCTATCTTTCAATAAAGTTGCCAGTTTCCTTTGTCTATCTTGGTGCCATTTGTCTCTTTACTCCTCAGTATTAAATCTTCACAAAATTGAAATCATTTTGCTCTTTTATCTTTCCAATTATTTTCAATAAAAGCAATTTATTTCATGATGAGCAATTTCCCCCAATCAATTTATCCTCCAATTTTCAGAATGTCTTCCCGATCTATCAAGAAGCTCGTCTTTAATCCAAAAGCTTGTTCGAAATCAGCAATAATTCATCAGGTCAGAATAAGAACAGAATGTAGTCAAACTGCAAAGCAGTCAGAAGAATCCGCAGAGTTCGATTCAGCTCTTCAGGAACTGCCAGAATTTGCATCGGTTCAGAAGCAAGATGAGCCATCATCCTTAGTTCAAGATCCGACTGAGGATATCAATATCGGATCAGAAGACGATCCTAGAATTCTCAAGATTGGCAGTGGTTTGAGCCCAGGAGAGAAAGAAAGGCTCACTAATTTCCTCAAGCAGCATGAAGAAGTATTCACATGGACTTGTGAGGATATGCCAGGTTTAGATCCGAAATTGGTGGAACATCGTCTCGTTTTGAAGCCTGAGGCGAAACCAGTCAAGCAGAAGTTGAGAAAAATGGATCCTCGAATCGAGCAACAGGTCAAGGAAGGACTTGAGGATCTGCTTAAAGCAGGATTCATTCGAGCAATTGATTACCCGGATTGGTTGGCGAATATCGTAGCAATTCCTAAGAAGAATGGGAAAGTGCGAATCTGTATCGACTTCCGTGATCTCAATAAAGCCACTCCAAAGGATGACTATCCGCTCCCAAACATTGATCTCCTAGTCGATAGCACAGCCGGGCATGCTATGTTCTCCTTTATGGATGGATACTTCGGATATAATCAAATCAAGTTGGTCGCTCATGACCAATCCAAAACATCCTTTACCACGCCATGGGGCACTTTCTGTTACACGGTTATGCCTTTTGGGCTTAAGAATGCTGGAGCCACTTATCAGCGCGCTATGGCCGTTATTTTCCATGATCAGATGCATAAGACTATGGATGCATATGTCGATGATATTCTGGTGAAATCCAAAGAAGAGGAAGATCACATCGAAGCTCTCAATCAAGTCTTCAAGCGACTCATTCTTTACAAGCTAAGACTCAATCCACAAAAATGTGTCTTTGGAGTCGAATCAGGCAAGTTGCTAGGCTTCTTGGTCAGCAAGAAGGGGATAGAAATGGATCCCGCTAAGGCCAAAGCTATCATTGGCATGCCGCCCCCGACTAATCTCAAAGAATTGTGTAGCCTTCAAGGACGCATGCAATCAATTCGGCGATTCATTTCTAATTTGGCCATGAGATGTGAGCCTTTCAATCATTTGCTCAGAAAAGGAGTGAGGTTTGAATGGGGACCAGAGTGTCAGCAGTCGTTAAAACGCATCAAGAAATATCTTCTCAATCCTCCTGTTTTAAATCCGCCAGAATTAGGGAAACCCCTATTGCTATACATTTCAGTTAATCAAGTTGCTTGCGGCGGATTCTTGGCGCAACACGAAGAAGGCAGCTTGATAGAACATGCCATTTACTATGTGAGCAAGACCTTTATTGATTACGAGAAGAAATACTCTCAGATAGAGAAGACATGCCTAGCTCTGGTATGGATGTGTCAGAAATTGCGACATTATCTATTGGCGTCTGAAGTCAAGATTCTATCTAAATTAAATCCTCTCAAGTACGTTCTTGAACAACCATTTCTCAGCGGACGAATCGCCAAATGGCAAGTCCTATTAATGCAATACGACTTGGAATATGTCTCTCAGCAATCTATCAAAGGCCAAGCAATTGCAGACCAATTAGCAGATTTTCCTCTAGCAGAGGATGTTAAAGCTGAGGATGATTTCCCCAATGAGCGGATCTGCAATATTCAACAATCCCCAATTTGGAATTTATTCTTCGACGGTTCCAAGAATATGGCAGGCATAGGAATCAGAATTTTGCTAATCACACCAGAGAAAAAGATGATTCCCTTTTCTCTTAAACTGGATTTTCAGTGCACTCATAATATGGCCGAGTATGAAGCTTTGATACAAGGTCTGAAAATTCTACAGGATTTCAATGTCAAAAGAGTGCATGCTTATGGCGATTCTTTGTTAATCGTCAATCAAGTTCTGGCCGAATGGCAAGTGAAAGATCAGAAATTACTTCCTTACCAGAAGATTGTCTCAGCTCTTGCCAACAAATTCGAAGAATTCCAACTTTTTCATATCAAGAGAGATTTCAATCAAGTTGCAGACAGCTTAGCCAATCTGGAATCCATCATGTCTTTCAGGAGTGGAGAATCTTGTCGCTCATTTGAAATTGGCAGACTTGATCAACCCGCTTTCGTCCCAGTAGAGCAGATAAACCAGGCTGAGCAAAAGAAGAAGCCCTGGTATCATGATATCAAGAATTTCATTAAAACTGACGAATTTCCTCCAGAATTATCAAAGAGAGAGCAGCGGGCAATTCAACGCATGTCTGCTCGATATTTTATTCTTGCCGACGTCCTTTATCGTCGTGGATTCAGTTCTGAGTATTCCAGATGTTTGGACGAAGAAGAAGCCAAAGAAGTTGTGCAAGAAGCACATGAAGGCATTTGCGGTGGTCATGTTGGCTATCAGACTCTCGTCAAACAAATCATCCGAGCAGGATATTATTGGAGAACTATGCAACAAGATTGCTATCGTTTTGTGAAGAAGTGCGTTCAATGTGAGATGCATGCGCCTTCCATACATGCGCCAGCGACATACTTGCAATCTGTCGTCTCGCCATGGCCATTTTTCATGTGGGCTTTCGATGTTGTAGGCCCCATCACTCCTTCAGCCTCCAATGGTCATAAATATTTTCTTGCCGCAACAGAATACTTTACTAAATGGGTAGAAGCAGTCACTCTACGCACAGTAGAAGGTCGACATGTGGTTTCTTTCATCCATAAGAATATCCTTTGCCGTTTCGGTATATCGCATGATATTGTGTCGGATAATGGCAGTCATTTCAAGAATGAGAGAATGATGACATTCTGCTCAAAGTTCAAAATTCATCATCATTTTTCTGCTCCTTATTATCCTCAAGGGAATGTTCAGGCAGAGGCCACCAACAAGATTCTGATTCGAATCCTGGAGCGAACTTTAGAAACGGGCCATGACTGGCATGAAAAGATTCACGATGCATTATGGGCATACAGAACCACCATTCGAACTCCAACGAATGCTACTCCGTCAGAACTTGTCTACGGAACTGAAGTAGTACTGCCTCTACATGTTCAGAAACCTGCTCTGAAATTTGCATCACTTCTAGAATTACCTCTTGATCAGTATCAGCAACAGCGACTGGTACAGCTTGATTTGCTCGATGAAAGAAGGCTCAGAGCAGCAGAGCATGCTCAATCCTATCGCCAGAGGATAGCTCGACAATATGCAAAATCTGTCATTGAGAGAAAATTTCGGGTCAATGATCTAGTGCTCAGATCAACAGCTTATCTCAGGCACCGCCCGAGTGGCAAATGGGCGCCAAATTGGGAAGGTCCTTATGTTGTCAAAGAGGCACTACCTCGCAATTCATATCGGCTCATCAATGCTGATGGAATAGAATTACCAGATCCCATCAATGCTCGACATTTGAAAAAATTCTATACTTGAACAATTCCCTATTCTTTGTAATTCTTCCAAATTTTCTTCAATAATAATCAAAATTCTTTTTCCCAGTTACACTGGGGCATTTTAAAATTTTATTTTTATCTACAAATATCCTGTATGCAGGCAGGATAAACAAATCTCTCATTTCACGCACTTATGCATTCATGTGCATCAATTTGCATTCATTTGCATACAATCGCATTAATAACGATCTGGTCAGTATTGAGATTTCAACTATCAATCCCATCACAATTCCTAACGATTCAAGATTGAAAGACAATCACCAAAACTGAACCAAAATCCAGTATCCAAACTGGTATATTTTTAAACTGGTATGCATACCGGTATCTTTTCAAAATCGAGCACTCATGTTAGTGTTCCACTGAATGGTCATGTCAGTCGACCTCTTGAGTTCAGTCCTCGTGTTGATCACTCATCAAATTCCAATTTCCAATTATCAATTTCCAAATTTCCAATTTCCAATTTCCAATTTCCAATTTCCAATTATCAATTTCCAATTTCCAATTTCCAATTTCCAATTTCCAATTTCCAATTTCCAATTTCCAATTTCCAATTATCAATTTCCAAATTTCCAATTTCCAATTATCAATTTCCAAATTTCCAATTTCCAATTTCCAATTATCAATTTCCAAATTTCCAATTTTCAATTTCCAATTTTCAATTTTCAATTTCCAATTTTCAATTATCAATTTCCAAATTTCCAATTTCCAATTATCAATTTCCAAATTTCCAAATTTCCAATTTCCAATTTCCAATTTCCAATTTCCAATTTCCAATTTCCAATTTCCAATTTCCAATTTCCAATTTCCAATTTCCAATTTCCAATTTCCAATTTCAAATATCAAATTTCAAAATTCCAATTTCCAAATTTCGACCTTTTGGTCACCCAATACCCAATTCCAAAAAAAAAAATTTCTTGCGAGAGATCCTTTTTATAGGGAGAGTTCGAGGGAGCTCGCTCTTTTCGCATGCTATCCAATTCGTTCACTTAGCCCCTTTTCAGGGAGAGTTTGAAGGGACTCGTGTCTTTGTGAACCGTTTGCAAAAAAAAATTCCAAATTTCACACAAGGAACCCTTTTTATAGGGAGAGACTCGACGGAGACTTGCTTTCCTTGTGGCCCCATAATTTCAGACTAGGCCATTTCATCATGAAGGACCCTCTTTTCAGGGAGAGTGTGATGAACTCGTTCCTTCATGACCAATTTACCAACCTCACCAATTCCGGCCCCCTTTCCATAAGAGAAGCCTAATGTTAGGAAGTTTTGACGAAAGCTTAATTTCTCTTCGAAAGTTCGTTTTGCAAACACCTCCTCTTCAGGGAAGAGAGGAGTAATTCCCAATTCTAATTTCTGAATCTTCTCCTTTGGGGAAAGGAGAGAAGAATTTTTGTCATGGATGTGTTGCGTTGTGCTTCAAATGCTTGCTTTCACAAAAGGATTTCAAGAAAATTTTGCCAATTTGTCATTAAATATTTGTTGATTTGAAAAATCTTTATTGCACAAAATTATTACTTCAGAATACCTCCACTATTACTTCCGAAAGGGCAATGCTTTCACGAAAAAGGATTCAAAGTTCAAAATCTTTTTATTGGCCAACCAAAAGGATGAAGAATAAATCCGCGATATGGCCAGCAAAGAGAATTCAATGTTGTTGCAAAGTCATGAGTGATTGATATTGATCACAGTCAATGGCACATTTTTAAAGACCATTCTTGAAAAATAAAGCAGTTGAAATATCCTAGGTGATACAGAAAAATCCACTCAATTTTCATATCTCCTCAATCACCTAAACTGCAATTAAATATCTGCAAAAGGAATCTCTCAATTGTCGTCAAGATGAAGGCGAATTAAGCGAGTTGACCCCTGGGGCCAAAGAAGATTTGAATCATCTCCAAGATGACGGAGTTTGTGACGGATCCTTCCAGAGAAAGTTCAGATCACCATCGAGATGAAGGCGAGTGTGATGAGCCTACCGACAAACCCTAAAAGATATTTGATTCCAGCTATCATCAAGAGATTCTCAACCAATGAGCCAATAACTATCAAGATAATCCCTGAGAGAAAAGAAGGATCAGAACATCTCTGAGATGAAGGAGTTTGTGATGTACCCTTCCAAAAAAAAAAGAGAGAGACAAGTCAGGACATCTCCAAAATGAAGGAGGATGTAATTCCCGAAAAATCCAAGAGAGCTCCAATCTGCTAAAAAAAAAAGAGTGCAGAAAGATCATCATGAGAAAAGAATCCCAGTATATCAGACTGCCAAATCTATCAAGAATCTTCTTTAATTTTGTGAAATTCTTTTATCAATATTCTTTCACCAATAGCTCTCGCAATATCAAGAATACTTTCTTTTCCGTCCATATCAAGGAAATTGATAGCTTCCTTGAAAGAAAGCCAATCATAAGCAATTTGAATTCGAATCTTGATTCTACGGAGTTAAGCTCAGTCGGAGATAATACTTCAGGTAGAAAAGAGGGAATACTTTCAAAACAATGTGCATCATTTTCAATTATTTTGAATCAACAACAATTTTCAACATTCTGACAATATTTTCTAGTTATCCTGGCATGAAGCGAGAGCTTGGGGTTCATCTTTGGCGCATCCTGACACCATCCCTTTTTAGGACTTGATAACGGGAGTTTTCAAGATTCCTTCCCTTCTTCGGTATAATCTGAGCGCACGGGCTCTCAGATTCGCACACTTCCCTGTGACCCCACTGTCCCACCATAGACAGTCCAATTTCGGCTTGAGGTTAAGCCACCAATTCCAGCAAAAGGCAATTTCAAAAGTTAATTAGTCTAAGCAATGAGACGCCCAAAATCAATCCCTTTTCAAACTTTAGGGACCCCAATTTCCTTCCTTTTGCAAAACCCCTATCGAATTCATTGTGCAGAAATCCGAAGGTTCCATCACGGTCTCTTTTTTTTTAGGGTTCCGTCCATTTTCTGCCCAATCAGGTCAAGGGTACAAACCTGAGCCTCACTTTGATGAGGTATTTCATTTTCCAATCAAGTTAAAGGTTAAGCCTGAGCTTCGTTCCATACGAGGTATTTCCCGTCCCATCCAGGTTAAGGGCAAGACCTGAATCTAATTTCTTTTGAAATAAAATTTTCTACTTATTTTCCATTTCATATCTACCATCATCACTTGAACTAATTCTTTCATACCTAGTCAAATTTATCTAACTGGGGCATTTTTATGGTTCAAATTTGGTGTATTTTCTTTGCCACTAAGCTCGGCTTCTAACCGGCTTAGGAGCAAAGAGGGGCATCTGTAAACACCCCAAATTTTCACCCTCACCCAGTACTTACATTTCATGTGTCATTGCATGAATTCGACATACCATTTCATTACATCGCATAGCATTGCATGACATTGCATCTCATTTTTGAGATCCAGCCCTCCTATTTCAAAACATTCAATCCAGATTTGAATTTTAAAGCTTTATTTCAAAATCAATTTCAAAACCTGGGTTTTTATTCAACACTCTGTCATTTTCCAACCCCAGAACTTTATATTTCGAAATATTTTCTCAAGGAAACAATCTGGATTCATTTCAAATTCAAATTTTAATCGATTTCAATTCACAGATGAGACCCATTGAGGTGGTGTCGCTTCTGAATTCCTTTATTCATCAAATTTCTTAAATTTTTGAAAGTTTCAGTCCGATCAGGACTCTATCTCAGAGTCCTAACCCGGTCAGAAGTCTGTTTTGAAATCTGTTTTACTTTCATTTTCAGTCTTTTTCGATTATTGTCAAAATTTAGGTCATTTTACAGAGTCCAGTTAATTCAAAACTCTATTTTAGAGTTCGGTCGAGTTAAGAGTCTAACCCTGACTGTGTTTTCCGACTTATTTCATCATTTCTTGATAAAATCTTTCAAAAATTTTTACATTTGAATTCTAAAATTTAAAATCTCAGAGTCCTAAGAGTTCAGGACTCTAACTCGGAGTTCCAGTTCGCTTGAGACCCTATTTTCAAAGATCTTGAATTTCAAATGTCGATTTTAACCCTTTTTCAAAGCCATTTTCAGTGTTTATTTCAAAATTTCCAAAACTCAATGTGGGCCCACTCAGTTGGCACCATATCCAGAGGAATTCTAATTCAGTTAGAACCCTATGCCATTTCAAAAATTCTAATTTTAAGATTACTTTTGAAAATCCTTTTGAAAACTCCTTCAATTTCAAGTTTTAAAATCATCTTTTTGTAAAAACTCAAGTAGGGCCCACTCGGGGTGGCGCCATATTCGAGTAAGTCAGAGCAAGACTAGGGTTAGTCAGTGTCTTGGTTAGTGTTAGAGGTTTAGAAGAGTCAAAATTCATTTTAAAAACTCATTTTGAAGTTTAGTTTTTAAAACTAGTGTTTTTAAAGGTTTTTAAAAGGTGTTTTAAAATTCAAATGTTAAAAATGCCAAGTGGCATTACATTTGGGGATTTTTTAGGAGAGTCTAGGGGTTAATTAGGTATTAAATAGGATAATTTAGGCTAGGGGTAGGATAGTCTTTACACCCCAAAATCGCCCCCCTTAGAGAGTCCAAAAATTTTAGAAAACTTGATTTTTTAACCTAAACAAATTTTCTTTATAAAGAGGCCCCATGGAGGATGATTTTTCCAGCTACCTACTATTGGATTCTTGGAGCTTCTCTCTCCTCTCCAGCCTTCCTCCATTGCTGCAACTCCAAGGTAAATAATTTCTTCAATTTTTAATATTTTATTTAGTGTTTTTAATGATTTAAACCTAGATCTAGGCTTGGACACCCCTCCTTATGAAGATCCAACCATGGTTTAACCTCAAGAACCATCAAGAATCAGCAAGAACGATCCAAGAAGGTGATCTAACCCTATTTTATGTGATTTACAGGGATTTTAATCCATTAGAATTGATTTTAATATGATTCTTTACATTATTAACCAATAAAATATATGATTTACCCTTTTAATGGGTTAAATCTATGTTTTAAAGGTGATATCAAATTCCAGCCATTGATTCCCTGTTTTTATTTTATTTGCATGGTTTATTCATGTTTGTTTTACATTCTATATCATAGAAATAATTTTTATTTACTGTTTTATGATTTATTTTATTGATTTATATTAGTTAATGCATGGTTTTTCAAGTTTCTTAAATTTCTGTGTGTTTTAGGTTTAGAACAGTAAAGATAATGTTATTTCTGATTTTTTTATATGTGATGCATGCATGAGTTATTGAGTTACTGTAGAAAAATCAGAGATTTTACATCTCGGGAACCCTATCAAAAAAATCAGACATCAAATCGGGTTTTTAAAGCTTTAAAATCGTGGTTAAAATCAAGAAGGTAACTTGCTGTGATGATATTTCTCTCATCTTATATCCGATTTTAGATCTGTAAAGTGCTATGGATTCACATTGAGTATATCTGTCTGCTGTGAAATTTTCGGATTTTTTTATCACAGTTTAGTATTTTTCCCCTTTCAGAGAATCTGTTTTTAAATTTAAAACTCGTTAGGGTTTACCAAAGCCCTAATCAGACTTGTGTTAGTCATAAATCCCAAACCACAGATCCGATTCATGATCTGTAAAAAAGTGAGTATTGTTATTTTTCTGTCTAATGTTCACCACTAAAATTTCAGAGATTTTTGTTTAGTATTGCTATTTATGTCTGTATTTTCAATCTGAAGTAGCCGTTTTAATCCCTGTTAAAAGTGATATATTTTAGCTCAGATTGCCGAAAGGGTTTCTCCCTAACCTATGATGCTTTTTCCAATCTGTAAATTGGGAAATCTTTGTTTTTCTTCTTAGTTAGTCTCTGTAAAATTTCATGGATTTTCATGGAGATTTGACCCCTGGTTCAGGTCTTGGACTGAGACTGGTTGGTGAATTAGGTCAAAAATTGCATATTTTTAGGGTTTAATGCAATTTTTGGATTAATTCAATGTCAAAAAATTATTTTTATAATTCCAATTCGACATTAGGGTTATAACAAGTGCAGGTATTAATTTTGAGGATTTTTGGAATCTGATTGATGGCTGAATTAAGCAAATTGCAAAACCGGGTTCCTGAAAGATCCAAAAACACTGTTAAAATCAAATTTTTTGTGATATTATTGGATTTTCGTGCATAAGCATATATTTTTAGGGTTTAATCATGTTCATAATCATATTAGGATGCTTTAGGTTTAATTTGATGCTCATTTGATTTCATTTAGTGCATAAAACCTAAGTTTTTACCAAAATCTATTTCAAAAAACCCTGATTTCAAGGCCATAGTCTTGCTATCGGGGGCAATTTGGTCATTTGACCTCAATTTCGAAATCCTTAACCCTAATTTCCATATTTTTAATCATGTCACATCATATTTAGCTTAGCTTATTCCATTCAAATTTCAAAACTTGCATTTTATCCAAATATCTTTCTAAAAAACCCTAATTTCAAGGCCATAGTCTTGTTATTAGGGGTATTTTGGTCATTTGGACCCCAATTTCGAAATTGCATATCTTATCTTCCTTTTTTATTCAATTTTATTTCATATTTCATCATTTTGATTTAAGGGACTCTTGGCAAAAAGGCTTATATCTAGCAAAATCTAGCAATTTCCTGATATTGCTGGATAAATCTAGAAAAGCCAACATATTTTCATTAACCAAGTTTTCTAGTTTTGCAGGTACATTGAAGACTTTATTTTCATGTATTTGAATTTCAATAGTGATGTAATTTGTAATTAAACTTTGGAATAAGAATTTACATTTTCTGCTTAGCTTAGGTTGCATTGCATATAGTTTATTTTTATAATTTTAATGTGTGATGGATGATGATTCATGCATATTTTTACAAATTCACCATGGTCTACACGAATGGCACATGCACTAGCTTCTATGAAGTTTATAAACTTGGTGGAATTTGTATTTATGGCCATAGTCAGAATACGAATGATACTCAGATTTATAATCTTCACATTAGCCACATTCAGCCTACACTCTTAGGCTAACTTCAAAAATGCACTGCATTTCTCAAAAATACAAAAAGTATTTCTCAATTCCTCAAATCCATATTCATTCATTTCATGCATTTGCCAATTTCAATTCAAAATCTCCCAAGTCTTATAGCAAAATCGATTTTCCCAAAAGCATTGAATTTCAAAGAATATTTCAAGTGTTTCTCAAGTTCATAAACTCAATTTTCCAAAGTTATGCAGTCAATTTCAAAGTTTGAAGTTAGAATTTTTCTAAGTCTTATTCAAAAGAATATGGATTTGTTAATGATATTTAAAATATTTCCCAAGTTCCAAATTCAAATTTTCTAAGTTAGAATTTCAATTTCAAAGTTTGAATTCAGAGAAACCAAGTCTCTCAGAATCGATTTTCACCAAATGTCAAGGATTCCTCAAAATCGATTTTATTTCTCTCAGAAGTATATTTCAAATCTCAATTCATGATTTTCCAAGATTTACATTTTCTAAATATTTCAATCATTCAAAGCAAACATCATGTTTTCAAAATGTGCATTTTCTGAAAATTCATAGCACATGCCTGATTCTATGTGCATTTAGAAATTAGAATATGATTTAGACAAGTTCAATAGAGTAGAGCATAAGATTGATCCTTGGTTCAATTACCCCTATTAAAGGTGGCAGGAACGGTTGAACCTCGTACCGACAGGCGAGCCCCATTCTACGGAATTTTTCTGCATTTTTAAAACGGAGGCGAGTTATTTTCAAAATCTTTTTCAAAGGTCAGTTTGATTTGCAAAAGGTTAAAAATTTTGCAATGATAACAACGGTGAATAGTAAAAAAAAAAAAATTGATGCTAGTAAACTTTGTAGAGATGAATTTTATAGAAGAAGAGAAGGGGGAAAAGATCACTTACTGTAGATGAAACAGACTTCGATTGTCGGGGGGGGAAGCTTTTCCTTAATGGATCGAGGTTCTTGGTTATCTGGCGCAGAGAAGGTTGGCCCTCTCAATCGATTGAGGGATGCTCGATACGAAGTGGATAGTGGACGCTTCGGAAGAACCACCGATCCCCCTCTCATGGGTGAAGGCCTATTCTTAAAGAGGCAGTGGAGGTTTCGAGAATGGGAAGGTGGTTGAAGATGAGGCGTGCGAGGGTTTTGGAGGAAGATTCCACATGGGGGTGTTCGGTGGAAGCTTTGTGAAGGAGGGTTTGTTAGCGATCGACAGGTGAAGAAGAAGGGGAAGTGATCCGAGGGTTGAAGAAAGGGGGTTCCAGCCATCGGAGGGTGGAGGAGTTCCGGAGGTGGACGCACGCGAGGTTTGTTGGTGATGAACGAAGGAGGAGGGCGAAGGCGATCGGAGGGTGGATGATGGAAGAGGAACGCACATGGGGTGGTCGGCCATGGAGGGAGAAAGAGGCGAGAGTGAGGGGGAGAAGGTGGCGGCTGAGGGAGGAAGGCGAGTTAGGGTTTTCAAAACCCTAACTCGACCCTTAAACCTTGAAAATTAGTTTTTCCAAAAAAAGGCCTCCTTTTCAGGTTTTTCTAAAAAGATGGTTAAAGGTGAGTTTTTCGGCAAAAACCACGTAGTTTTTCCTAATTTCTTTGGTTTTTTGCATGATTTTTCCATTTTTTTGTATTTTTGGAACAGAATCTAAGTTTTTTACACGAAAACAAAGATTAAACACTAATTTTTTGTATTTTTCTGAGAAATATTTACAAGAGTATTTTTCTGAGAATTTCAGACCATTTTGGGGAAATTTCTTCAAAAGAATAGGTTTGGACCCAAGTTTTGAGAAAATATTCGAGTTTTAAACCTCGATTTGAGGACTATAGCACGATGGATCCAAACGGATACCGGACGAAGTGTCTGAGTTTTTTTTTTCAAAAGGTTATTTTTGATAATTTTGAGAATTTGATTTAAAATTGGATAATGAAGCTCAGATTTGGATTTTGATGTAGATCCGGATCCGAAATTGAGTCAGATATGTAAAATGAATTTAATTTCAATAAAATTTGAGAAATAAAAATAGAATTTAGATTTAAAACCGACTCAATTACCCAAAAGATGGGGAAAAGGGCAAAAAGGGGATATTTACAACATTTTGAAAATTTTGGGGTGTTCACAGGCGGGAACACAGTGCGCAGTGTTACAGATGGCACTTTTTTTCTCAGAGAGCTCGATTGAGCGTGACTTCATGTCCATTGATCTCATGAACGATAGAGGTTTTTCCAGGGATCCGTCTGGCTGAGGACGTAAAACTTAGCGCTTTATGAGAGGCAGCCCATATGTATGATTTACCATTAATAGCTTTAGTATTTTTTATGTTTTTAGGTAGTTTTTCTTCATGAGCGTCAACCCTAGATCATATATGCATTGTATTCTTTTGCGTATTTATATGAATTGTGAACTATGAGACAGGTGGAACCTATGCAGACTCATTCACATGTTGTATCAGGTAAGATCCCACATAGTGAATCAGGTAACTTCTACTCCTTTTTCTCTCATTTATTTTTATTCTCATATGCATTGACTTAGTTTCATACAAGCATGGGGGAGTGTCACGGAGGACAGTGTCATTCAAGCATGGGGAAGGGTGTAGTTTTTACACCCAAACTTTTTATGTCTTTGTACTTGCATGTTTGATGTCAACTCATAAAAATTGGGCTTTTAAGGAACGAGTTTGAACTTAGATGACTGCTTTGCAACATCTAATATTTTTAGAGAATTTTTAAGCCCCACAAAAAAATTTTTCTGACACGAATCTAGAAAACCGTGGTTGTTTATGTGGATTTCAAAGAAATGATTATAGATGCATGATAGAGTCTATTTTGAATAACAAGTCTGAATATACATAATTTTATTTTTGAAAACTAAGCAAATAAACAATATTGCATTTATGAGCTCAAAAAGTGAAAAAGAATATACGTTTAGTTGTTTGATATTTTCGTACTCCCTAGTAGCTGGACTTAGATACAAGTTGATGTGTTTGAGTTCCATGTTGAAAAGGATAACAAAGGAAGTCAATTCTTTGTCTATGTTGATATCTGTGGCCTATTTTGTTCGAGCAAGTAGAGCCTGAGGGGTGTTTACACCTGGTGCCCTCAAGCCATCTAGTTTGGGAGTCACCGGCTCGAAAGCCCGTTACATGGACTTTATAGAGAGCCTAATAGATATTGACATTGCACATGATAAAGAAGTAGATTATACGTAAACTATAAAAATTTGAAGGTCTAGTGACTCGAGCAATTAAGTCTGAGGGATACTTTGTATTTGGTGCCCTAAGGTCGTCTGGCCTGGGAGTCACTGACCCAAAGCTCGTTACATGGGTCACGAAAACTGGAAATTTGATATAGTGCTCAATAAAAGAAAGAAAAAAAATTTGTGAAAAATAAAAATCAAGAAAAACAAAAAGAAAATAATGTAAAAGAGAAAAGTTCACTGCTTAGAAGAAAATATTGAGAAAACTTGTGCAGAACACATATATGTGAGGATAAGTAAAAAATAACATGTATGTATTTAAATTTCTGAGAATGAAACATAAATGATTATGCTATTTAGAAAAGTAAAAGAAAATATTTTATTCAGTGGTGGCAGGTATAATACTCTAATCATGTTTTGATAAGGTAATGGCATGAAATATTTGTGAAAATAAACTTTTTGACTACCTAATGATTTTAATAGTTGAATTTTATGCATACATGTTAGAGATGTTTGTGGGTAGTATCACTGCAAACCCTCACAAGACCTTACTCGTCCACTGGGGCAACCCAGGGGTTGAAAGAGCTTGTTGTATATGCTAAATGCAACCGTGATTCCTACAAAAGTGAGTTAGGTTTTTATTGTGTCTAGTTTAGCATTTTTGTTTTTGCTTCAGTTTGCACGAGGACTGGCAAACGATAAGCATGGGAGTATTTGATCATGAACAATATTCGCATTTTAGTAATCATTATTTATGCATGATCCATGTTAAAATCGCTCTAAAAACCCATTTTTATCATTAGTTTTGAAAAATAGCATTGAATTGAATTTTATCAGAAAATCAAGTTTTTCAAAGCTTTCCCTGCGTTTTTAAAGTTTTTATTAGATTTAGATTTTCTTAATTGTAGTTCAATTAGTTTAGGTTCGTATTAGCTAAATTTTAATTAGTTTAGTAAGTTTTGATTTTTAGAAAAATATGTCTTTCATAGGAGACATTATTTTGGAAATTAGCAAAAACCTTTTCACTCTTTTTGAAAAAAACCTTTTTTAATCTAATTAGATCTTTATAAATACATCTTTTCCATCCAAGGAGGGGGGGTTTCCAGCAGCCTTCTTGCTTCCCCTCCTTCTTGCCTCCCTCTTCTCTCTCTCCCTTGCTTCTCCTCTCTCTTTTGCCGATTTCTTTCTCTCTTACTCTCTTCTTCTTCTTGTCTCTCTTTTTCTTCAAGCTTCGAACCCTTTTGTCATTGGCAACTTCTTCTTCATTGGGGCAGTGTGGATGTAGTTGGATTCATGTAAACACCCCAAATTTTCATTCACCTCCCTCAACATTTCCACCAAGCATCATCATCCAGCCTCTGAAATCGCTGGAGGGCAAAATGGTCATTTTCTGAGCCCGGACCTTGCAAAAGCCCAAATTTCATATGAAACTCTCAAAATTTCCCTAATTTTAACTCAGATGTTCAAAAATTTATTCCTGACAGGAGACAGACAGCTCCAAGTCTTGGTTCAAGATTGCATTTCGTAAGACATGACATTGCATATCATTGCATGAGCATTTCAAATCACTGCACTGCACAGCATGTCATTTTGAGGTCCAGAACTCTTGATTTCAAAATTTTCAATCCAGATTAGAATTTTAACCCTCTTCAAAATTGATTTCAAAACCCTGGGTCTTCAAAATTATCACTTCTTCCCATTTTACACCCAGGACTCTGAATTTCAAAATACTTTCTCAGGAAAACGATCTGGATAGTTTTCAATATGGATTTCAGCCACTTCACCTCAGATTTTGCCCTTTTGACAATTTCAAATATCTTCCTTTTACAAATTGCCCTACAGGGGCCAACTCTTTCCAAAAATTCCTGTTTTACCAATTAGTCCAGATTTTATGAAAATTTCAAAAAGAAGTTGTTGTTTTATCCTTATTTCAGTAAAGAAGCAATGTGGGACCCACACTGAGGTGGTGTCACACAGGCTTCCCTTTTGAAAATTTTGAATTTTGAAAAACCCAAAAATATAGGAGCCTTGTCCCCTGGATTGGTGCCACTTGTCCTTTCTCTCTCCTCTCATCTACATGCCAAGTGTCAGTGTGGGGCTACCCTAAGAAGCCGCCACATGTCATCCCATTTATCTACCATGTGTCACCTTATCCATCCTGCGTCATGTGTCATTCCAAGATTACCAGGAGATGCCAAGTGTCATAGGTTGTCCTGTCTAGAAAAAGTGGAGCTTGTCTCCTCTGAGGTGGCGCCACTTGAAGTATGTCTCCTGCAGGGAACACGTGTCAACCTCTTCCTCCTTCTAGAAAAGTAGCCTGACACATGTCTCTCCCTACCTTTCTCAGAAAAGTAGGAGACACATGTCACTCCTAGCTTCCTCCAGAAAAGGTAGGCTTGTCCCCTCTGAGGTGGCGCCACTTGGAGTGTGTCTCCTGCAGAGGACACATGTCAGTCTCTGCTCTTCTCAGAAAAAGTAGATGCCACGTGTCATTTCCTGCTCTCTTCAGAAAAGCTAGAATTCAAATATTCAAATCTCCTCATAGGTGGCGCAGATCCTGAACTTCACCTTTTCCATGTTGTCTGAGATGGTTCCACATGGCTTGGCCTTCCTTCTCTCCCCTCTGCCACGTGTCATTCTCTGCTTCTTTCAGAAAAAGCAGGTGACACATGTCTCCTTCTACCTCCTTCAGAAAAAGTAGAGGACATATGTCTTCTCCCTATTTCTCTCAGAAAAGTAGGAGACACATGTCACTCCTGGCTTTCTTCAGAAAAAGCAAACCATTCAAAATTTCAAACAAGGCCTAGGTGGCGCAAATCCTGAGCTCTGATTTTCCAGATGGCCTAGGAGGGCGTCACATGTTCCTTGCCTATCCCTCCTGCCACATGGCATTGTAGGAGCCACCCTGAGGTGGCGCCACATGTCCACCCCCCCCATTACTCCAGGGCCAACCTCCATTTAAAATTCAAATCCCCCATGAGGTGGAACCATTCCAGAGCTCCCACTTGGCTTCATTTTTATTTTTAGTAAAAGCAACCCACCATGAGGTGGCGCCACCTGAGGACTCCCTACAAAAGGTGATTTTGAAATTCAAACTCCAAGAGAGCACCCTCTGAGGTGGCGCCATCTGGGAGCTTCCTGCAGAGAAAATCAAGCAAACCAAATTTTGAAAAATTTCAAATCCTGCTAAGGTGTCTCACCCACAAAAATCTTATTTTTTATTTTCTCAAAAATCAAAATAGCACCCCTGAGATGGCGCCACATGGAGGGCTCAGATTGAGCCTGTTTGAAATTCGAATTTTTTTCAGAAAGTTTATAAAAACAAGGCTCCACGCCCAGCAGAAAGAGACCATTTTTTTTGAGAGAAGACCATCTTTTGAGAACTCTTGTTGGACTTGAAAATTCGACCTATCCTCTTGAGAATCCGATTTTTGCACTTTGGAATTCACGCCCCCTGTGGCTCAGTGAAGAAGGTGTAGTGGGTCGATTTTGGTGAACCATCCGAAGCCCGGAGCGAAGGACGAAGGAAGCTCGTGATAGCCGCCCCTTTCAAGAGCTTCTACGCTGCGTAACGAAGCAAGGTGCACTTCTTTTCCTCTTGATTTAATTTCATAATTCGATTCGGGAGTCGTTTGAAGAAAGAGCTCATCCGAGAGATGGATTGAGTTATTCTCATAAAACGACATACATAAAAATACTCAATTATGCTTCTTTGATGATTTTTAACATTCATGCATTTAGCTAGGTTTAATTTGCATTTTATTTCATTCATTTAGCACATTTCATGAATTAATTAGGATTAATTTAGCATTTATTTCAATTCTGCTTATTTTCAGTAGGTCTCTGTTTTTGTCAGTCAGTCCATACGTCATTTCATGCATTTATTTTTTATTACAAAATCTCCAAAAAATCACGGAATGCGCCCATAGGTGTCCCTAAAATTGTGCCAAAAATTCGGAAGCATTTGAATTTGTTTACTGCGGTAAACATTCAAAATGACAACTCGGGTTATGTTACCCGGGAGGCGTTTTGAAAATCATTTACCGATTTCTAAAATCAAGATCTCTCTCATGGGAGATCCGATTTTCGATCCCAAAAGATGTTCTAAACTCGGGAGAATGTATAGTTTTAAACCTGATGTTCTCAGATTTTTATGATTTTCTTTTATGTCTGACAAAAATCCGAGAGTTTGGGACACGTGTCAGAGCCTGATTTGGGCCTCTGAGACCTTGGATCGACTTAGGGCTATGGTTTCTCTTTGTGTGTTGCTCCAAATCCAAAACTGTAAAAAGTGAAAGTTATGTCCAAGGTGTCCTCTGTTTGCATCTGAAATCCTGTGATTTTTAGAATAGTGTTGATACCTGCTTCGGATTTTTCTTGTCAGTCCTCTGTTTGGTCATATTGGTCTGTTCTGTCAATTTAGGAACACAAAGTTATATATTTTATCTATGTTTCTGTTGATCAAATGCAGAAGTCACGAACATTAAAGTTGTTCATGTAGATGTCGTGAATAGCTCTGATTAATTTCATAAATTTCCATGGCTTTTTTATATTTTTTTAGCATTTTACATCAGATTAGGGTGATTTTTACCTCTGCCAGGATTAAATCTCTGTTATTGAACTCACCATGGCTCAAATACCAAGACTGTAAAAACCAAAAATGTTCCATTTCGGGTCCTTTAACAGTCTGCAAAATATCAGAAGTTTTCATGGTGTAAATCTTGCATTATCATATTAAGCATTGCATTTGGTTCGAATCCATAGGCAAAATCCACCATTTTAGGAATTTCTTTAAATTTTAGCATTTAAATCATATCATTTCATGATTTTTAGCAGTCTAGGCTGTTTATCAGAGTAATTAGATGTTTCATACCGAATTTGGTGCAATTTGGAATCCATTTGAGGTTCGGATTAGCCATAATACCAAAACAGAGTCCCGCAGGACCCGGATCCAAGTGAAAAACAAGCGAAATTCGTTATTTTGGATAAATTGCAAAATGTCAAATTCTGATTTTACAGTCCTAACGTGTTAAGCAGCATGTCATCATGCCTCATACTGCATTTCATCATCATTGGATTCAATTTGAATTTCGAAATCTCAATTTTACCAAGTTTTCCTTCAAAAAAACCCTGATTTTAAAGGTGTAACTTTAATTTTAGGGGTATTTTGGTCATTTTGACCCCAATTCCGAATTTCAAACTGTTTTCCACTGAATTCCCTGCATTTACATCATTTCAAATATCAAGGAAGCATGAGAGTAGGGTTTATATCCAATTAAATCCAATAATTTCATAATATTATTGGAAAATCTTGGAAAAACCCACATATTTGAGCTAACCCTATTTCAAGTTTGGCAGGAACAATCAAAAGAAGGAGCTGAAGTCTGCAAATTTCTTTTATTTCCTTTATTTAGTGATGTAATAATGTAAATTTTGGAATAAGAGAGTTAATTTCCTGCTTAGACTAGGATGCATATCATATAGTTTGAATTTATGCAACATCCTGCTTATGTGATTCATGCATTTTATTTCAAAGCATTATGGATGTTCATGAATGGCACGTGCACCAACTCTTAGGGAGTTGATGGACTCGGTGGGATCCATATTTACGGCCCTAGTCGGAATATGGACGAGACCCAGATCCATCATCTTTCTAATAGTCACATTGAGCCTACACTCTTAGGCTATCTTAAAATGCACATCATATTTCCAATGTTTTCAAAGTACTGTGCATTAAATCAATTAAACTCTTAACATATTCATGGCCACAGTCAGAATATGTGAAGGATTTATTTTGACTTAATACACATTTTTCCAACAAATTTCTTAGAAAAATCTTTTAAAGTGCATTCATACCCTCATGTCATTTGCATCATGAAATCATTGATTTTCCCACGATTTTCTTAAGAAAGTTTCATTCTCAATGAAATCAATTTCTCAAGAAACTCTGAGAATTTTCAAAATCGGTTTTCTCAAGTCAAGTTTTTCCACAGTTTTTCATGGGAAAAGGTCATTTTCCCAAGATTTTCAAGAGAAGTCTCTTACCTTTTTCAAAGTCAAAATCGATTTCCAAGTATTCCAAGATTAAGATTCTCAGGATTTCAATTTTCCAAGCTTCAATTTTCCTTTTCCACAAGGGTTTTCCAATGAATTTCTATCATTTTCCTAAAAAAAAAAAATCTCAAAGTCCAAGTTTTCCTAAGAAATGTTTCCCTTTTCAAATGTTCACCCTTTTCTCAAGAATCACTCCTATTTTCCCAGGATTTTCAACTATTCCTGATTTTCCCACACCTTTATGAAGTTTCCCGTGATTTCAAAAACCCTTTTTCATCTGAGTTTCCTGAGAAATTGACTTTCATCCTTTTCCTGAGAAATATCTTTCAACTCCAAATATTTTTCAAGCATACATCATGTTTTTCCTACTTCCATTTTCCAAAATCTCATAAGCACATGCCTGAATTCTTTGTGCATATAGGATAGAACATGATTTTAATGATTTAACCAAGTCAAGCATAGTTTTGGTCCTTGGTTCGATTACCCCTGTTAAAGGCGGCAGGAACGGTCGAACCTCGTACCGACAGGTCGAGCCCCATCCCATGGATTTTCCCGCAATTTTCAAAACGGAGGCGAGTATTTCTAAAAACAATTTCCAAAATCCGGTCAAGTTTGAAGCGCGAAAGCGTTTTTCCCTCTCTCTCTTCCGCAAGGAAGGGAAGACGGGGGAAAAATTTCGCGACGATAACAGGTTTGGCGACCGTGATGGGACCTGTCCTTGTCTGACCTAAATTATGCTTGACTTAGTTTAATTATCAAAATTATGTTCACAAAATGTCAGCTCTTTTACTTTCAATGTCATGTGAGCCTAGGAGCCTAGATTCTGACCTAGCTGACATCGATTGCATATAGCTTAGGCATGGTTTGGTAGGACCATATTGAGGAGAAATTTTCATGCTCACATAGACTTAGGTCTAAGTACAACTCTCCTCAATTTAGGATCTGAATGCAAACAATGTATGCTTCTTCAAAGATTTTCAAAAGTCTATCTCTCTAGGACTTAGAGCCATCTATTTCTTGCATGTGATCATTTTTTCAAAACTCCCTTACCTATCATTACCCGGTCTTCACGTTGTTGGGCTCTCTTCCAGAACCCTAGTTCGGGACAGAGCCTCACAACTGGGCCAATTATTTGGGTTAACACCCCCCTACCACGTACCGCGGGCCACAGTCCGAAGTATATCGGTAGGCGCTCAAGGATGTTGGAAAACCTTACCTTAGAACCGGAGTTGAAATTCTATGCCACGTACCTCGGATTTCGGTTCGAGTATATCGGCAAAACTGGATTGGACAAAGATGATCTGAATTTAGAGTTAGGATTAAGGTCCTACAGCTGTTTTCAAAATTGATGCATCTAGAGTCAGCCTTTTAGGGAATGATGAATGTGCATAAATGTTTGTGCAGGATGTGATTGTATGTATGATTTTCTCCATTCTTTATATTTCCCAATGTTTTTTTTTTAACTCATTAGGCCTTTTTCAAAATATCCTTATTTTCCACAAGATCTTTTTCTCAAACCCTGGATGATTTTTCCAAATATCCCATTTCTTCCAAAACTCCAGGCGATTTTACATTCTACCTTTCTACTGGATCTCGAATTTCTAGCTGCATTTTTATCCTGCCTGCAAAATTTTTCAAAATTTCTCACATTTTCCTAAGTCTCATTCTGAGTCTTTCTCTGTTTTCAGTTCGATGGCATCCAGTCAAGTCGATCCTATCTTTCCTGAAGGTCACATCTCCTTCGAGGTGCGACAAGGTCGTCCTGAACATCGAGCCCTTAGCACCGGAACTTTCATTCCCCGGTGGTATTATTCCTGGCTAAAGAGCTTTTCCCGAATGTTCCCGGACCATTTGAGCGAGTGCGGATTAGAGCTGGCATCAGCAGTCGGAAAGCAGACCATCAATGGCAACCTATTCCATGCAATGGCGGAGCGATGGAATCCTCGAACGTGCACCTTCTGGTTCCCATGGGGAGAAATGACCGTCTTAATGGATGAATTTTCAGAAATCATGGGGTTACCAGAACCAGCCGGTCAACCAGGAGACCCATTAGAGCATCAATTCCTTATCAATGTCAAGGGTTTGGACCCCCGAGACTCCTTAGCTTGTATGACAGGCCGCCGATCTTGGCCTCTGATCCAGTTGGAAGGAAATGAATATGTTGACCTACTTGAGTTGTACCTCCAGTACGGGACCTTCATCGAAGTCAGCTCGCTATCAAGAACAGCCAAAGAAAGGATTCAGAATGCAATGGTTCTATGCACTGTAGGATTATCCCTCTTCCCAGATGGACAAAACTACATGGACATCAGGATAATCCAACTTATGAGAAGATGGGGAAGTCGGCAAACCAATCGCCTCTCCATAGCCATGGCAGCGCTCGCCTTCCTATATCGAGGTCTGACTCGATTCTCGCTTGGAGAATCCATTTTAGTTGAAGGATGCATCTACGCACTTCAGTCCTGGTTTTTTCCAACACGTTCCAGCTCGAGCAAGCTCTTTCAGATACAATGGTCAAGAACTTCTCCTAGTACTGCAGTACCGAACCATGATCAACAGCATTCAGGAAGATGACATCGTTTGGGACTATTTTGATCGGCAAATATCTCCTCCCAGATATACCTACGCTTATGGCAAGCAGTTCAAGTTGCTGGGACCTTTCTTCTGCACTTACTACCAACCAGAGAGATGTGTTCGGCAGTTCTCCCAGAGGCAGCAGTACGTCGAAGCCCGACTGTTATCAGGAGTTATGGCAGAGTTTGATCTCACTTCCGCATAATGGTCCGGGGAATATCATTCTGCCCGCTACAGCTGGGATTCCTTTGTCTCTCTTAAAATCTTTCCAGGTCCTAGAGTGTCTGCCGACTATCATGAATGGTGGCAAATTGTTTGTCCCCCACCTCTTTGTCAAGATCAATAAAGTCATGTTTTCTCATTTCTATAAAATTGTCTCTCTTTCCATTGTGGTTTGACGACCTCGCCTAGGTAACAAGGCATATTTTCGTTGTTTATTTCTTTTGCAGAAGGAATGACAACACAATTGTCGTGATTCCTACGACGACTCAGTCCCTAGTAATGGGACATCTTTTCCAAATTGTCTACCATATTTTCAGCAAATATTTCTTCCAAAAGCCAATTCCTTCATAATCTAATCAGGTCTTTGCCCTGCAGAGAGCATCCATATCATTTGATGGTTGAGACAAGATCAGGCAAAAGAACCACGGCATCCCAGTACTCGTCAGCCTCGGAAGAAGAAATGGGCTCCCCTCGATCCGAGAAGAGTCAAGAGCAGCAGCAAGAAGATGACGGCATAGACCCTCAAATGTATGCCATGTTCAGAAAAATGATGAATAAGATGATGAATGAACAGCCCGGGACCAGCTCAGAAAGGGATCCATTTAGAGAAAAGTTCCATGGTCGCAGGAGTAAGAAGGCTCCCAAGAAGCAGATCCAGCCAGAGGAAATCTCAGATGAATCAGACTCCATTGAAGATACAGATGAAGAATATGAGGTGCCTCCGGCATTTCAGAAGCGTGGTCAAAGTAAAAGCCGCAGATCAAAGAGCAGAGAGGCAGGAGAGCCTTTGCAAGCGCAGTTCAAGGAAATGGCCCGAGTTGTCAAGGATCTGCAAGCCCGTGACAAGGGAAAGAAAGTCTTCACCAGTGAAGACTTCTATGACGGCTTAGAAGGGGATGATGATCTGGAAAATCTTCCCCGTAAATTTATCAAATTCGACGGCTCTGGCGACCCAAAAGCACACCTCGCCACGTTCTTTGCTGAATGCTCTCGGTTCAAAAGGGATAACCGAGCATTGTTTCTATGCTTCCCCCGCAGCTTGGAAGGAGTTGCAGCTAAGTGGTATGCTGAGCATATCAACCCCATCGAGCTCAAGGAGTTCGACAAAGTTGTGAATCTCTTTATTGAACGCTTCTTGTTCAACACAGAAGCGCTGCCTACACTGAGTCATCTCTGCAATTTAAGGCAGAATGAGAATGAAAAAGCACGGGACTTCATTCACAGATGGAGATCAGCCTGTAATAAGATGAGAAATCCTATCTCGGAAAGGCATGCATTGTCCCTAATCCTCAACAATTTTTCGCAGCCGTTAAGAGGATTGATCTCCACAGCACCATCCAGGACCTTCATTGAGTTGACTGAACGAGCCGAATGGCTCAAACTAAGTTTGGAAAATGGAGTCTATGAAGGCTTCACCTTTTCCAAGAACAACTCCCAAGGTGAGCAGAAAAAGAAAGCTCACTTCACTTATTCTGCCAGCAAGAGCAACAAAGGCCAAAATCGATACAAAGGGCAGAAGAAAGATTACTGCTACGGCACAGGCAGTTCGAACAACAAGGATCAGAAAGCAAAGCCTGCTCCTCAGTACAGCAAGCCTGCTCAGCAGGATCAAGGGCCAAAACTGCGTGAGAAGACCAAACATGAAGGATGGAGCTACGACAGAAAGTTTACTCTTCTTGACCAATCACTCGAGGATGTGCTCGAGTACATGCCATCAAAAGAAATGGTCAAATTGCCCAGATTGGCCGATCCCCCTGTGCCCATGGGGAAATGGAAAGATCAGTTCTGCAAGTTCCACAGGACAGTAGGACACAACACTGAGAACTGCTTTGTTCTCAAAAACATCGTGCAAGATCTCATTGAAAAAAATCTTTTAGTGGAAGGAGAAGAAGAAGAGAAGATGGATATTCTCAATCAGTCATTTCCTCCACACACCACAGCAGTAGTGTCGGCACAGCCATTCCTACCGCACGAGCACATCAAGCCGTGTTCTGCGCAAGATCTCCAGGTTCAGCATCAGGTGTCGGTGCTACGACAGGCAGCTCCAGCTTCTAAGAAGATGGACCTAATCTCAGCATTCGGCAAGATGAAAGTCTCTGAAGCGCCTGTAAAGTCAGACCCCAAGTCAAAGGGAACGCCTGATTTCTTCAAGCAAATTATCAAACCCAGGCAGAAGAATTCAAGACAGAAGCCTCTGACCGCTTTATCCAATGTCTCCATCCTTGACTTGGCCAAGAATTCTAGTAAGCACCAGCAAGTACTGGATGATTTACTCAAGAAAATCAAGGTTAAACCCAGTACCACTCCTGAAGACATGGCACAGATTGTGAACTCCGCCATGACCAATGCACCAATCACTTTCTCGGATGAGGACCTTCCAAAGCCTCATTCCTTTCACAATAATGCTCTTTACATCGTCGTTCGAGTCAGAGGAATGACAGTACCCCATGTACTGGTCGATGGAGGTAGTAGCCTCAACATATGTCCTGAAATGACCGCAAAGGCGTTAGGGATCAAAGATGAAGATTATATTCCAGATCCCATCACTATCTATGGATTTGACAACCATGGTCAGACGACAAAAGGGAAGATATTCCTGGAGGTGTTCATTAACTATTCAGTGCATTCAGTGCTTTTCCATGTGGTTAACGTACCACCCACCTACAACTTGCTGCTCGGAAGGACGTGGATTCATAATGCTAATGCAGTGCCTTCCACCCTCCATCAATGTGTAAAATGGTCAAAAGGTGGAATGATAACCACGGTACTGGGAGAAGACCCAAAAGAAAGGCTCCCGCAGCCCATGATTCCCCGGCCATCATTCAATGCAGATATTCCCAGCATCAGGGAAAGTGAAGAGATCAGTCACGGAGAAAATCGAGAAATACACCAGGCATCCTCAGAACTATCTCCGCACATAGTAGCCACGACCCGATGGAAAGATCCTCAATTCTTCAAGGTTGGAGGCCGAATCGACTACATCACCATTAAGGATCACCCATTGTTTCCACAATTCATGAAGACAAGAAAGAGATTTGAGTTACTCCTGAAGCATGGCTATCAACCCTTCAAGAGACTCGGCAAGAACGAAGATGACCACATCGAGCCAATGATCCATAAACATCGTCCCCACAGAGCAGGACTAGGGTTTGCCGACGGAAGCTCGTCAAAGGAGACTGTTTTTGTCAAAGGGGCACAATGAAGACCATTTGTTATTGTCTTTCTATTCTTTTCCAAATAAATGTCTCATTCATAAATCAATAAAATTCCAAGTTTCTTTGTCTATCCGGATGCCATCTACTCCCTTTCTGTCTATCTCATCATTTTATAATTCAATGTCATTTTATGCATGGTTCTCTTCAAATGATTGCTTGTCTTACTATAGGCCGATTTGTCTGAACCAGATTTCTTCTCCAAAATTTCAGAATGACTTCTCGGACAATCAAGAAGCTCGTTCTCAATCCCAAGGCCTTTCAGAAGTCGACAGCAATTCATAGAATCAAAGCAAGCACCGGAAATGATAAGATTGCAAAGCAGTCAGATGATTGTGCATAATACGTTCAGTCTCTCCAGGAATTACCAGAATTCGCCGCTGTTCAGAAGCAAGATGAACCATCTCCTCTAGTACAAGATCCAACTGAAGGTGTCAATATCGGTTCAGAGGAAGATCCCAAAATTCTCCAGATCGGAACCAGTCTGAGTCCGGAAGAAAAGAAAAGGCTTACAGATTTTCTCAAGAGGCATGAAGAAGTGTTCGCATGGACATATGAAGATATGCCGGGCTTAGACCCCAAATTGGTCGAACACTGACTCGTCTTGAAACCGGATGCTAAACCAGTTAAGCAGAAGCTGAGAAAAATGGATCCCAGAATAGAACAAGTCAAAGAAGGACTTGAAGATTTGCTCAAAGCAGGATTTATCCGAGCTATTGACTACCCGGATTGGTTAGCCAATATCGTCGTTGTCCCAAAGAAAAATGGCAAAGTGAGGATTTGCATAGACTTCAGAGACCTCAATAAGGCAACTCCGAAGGATGACTATCCACTTCCAAGCATCGATCTTCTAGTCGATAGCACGGCAGGACATGCCATGTTCTCTTTCATGGACGGATATTCCGACTACAATCAGATTAAGTTGGCTGCCCGCGACCAATCAAAAACTTCCTTTACTACGCCTTGGGGCACTTTCTGCTATACAGTTATGCCTTTTGGGCTCAAGAATGCTGGAGCAACGTATCAACGGGCAATGGCTGTCATCTTTCACGATCAGATGCGCAAAATCATGGATGCGTATGTTGATGATATTCTCGTGAAATCTAAAGAGGAAGAAGATCACCTCGAAGCACTTGATCAGGTCTTTAAGAGACTCATTCTTTACAAGTTAAGGCTTAACCCGCAAAAATGTGTCTTTGGAGTCAAATCAGGCAAACTGTTGGGTTTTCTGGTCAGCAAAAGGGGAATTGAAGTTGACCCAGCCAAAGCAAAGGCTATCATTGATATGCCACCCCCGAAGAATCTCAGAGAGCTACGTAGCCTTCAGGGACGTATGCAATCAATCCGGCGATTTATTTCCAACTTGGCGATGAGATGCGAACCTTTCAACCACTTACTCAGAAAAGGAGTGAAGTTCGAATGGGGACCAGAATGTCAGCAATCGTTCGATAGAATCAAGAAATATCTTCTCAATCCTCCAATCCTGAAGCCGCCAGAATTGGGAAAACCTCTTTTGCTATACATCTCAGTCAATCAAGTCGCATGCGGCGGATTCTTGGCACAATACAAAGAAGGCAGCCTGATAGAACACGCCATTTATTACGTGAGTAAGACTTTCATAGATTATGAAAACAGATACTCTCAAATAGAGAAGACCTGCCTAGCTCTGGTATGGATGTGTCAGAAGCTAAGACACTACCTGTTGGCATCAGAGGTCAAAATCCTGTCTAAACTCAATCCCCTCAAATACATCTTAGAGCAGCCTTTCCTCAGCGGACGAGTCGCAAAATGGCAAGTCTTACTGATGCAGTATGACTTAGAATATGTCTCGCAGCAATCAATCAAAGGTCAGGCAATTGCGGATCAATTGGCGGATTTTCCTCTGGCCGAAGAAGTGAAAGCCGAAGATGACTTCCCTGATGAGCAAATTTGCAATATCCAGCAATTTCCAGTCTGGAATTTATTTTTCGACGGTTCTAAGAACATGGCCGGAATAGGCATCGGAATTTTATTAATCACTCCAGAAAAAGAGATGATTCCGTTTTCTCTCAAGTTAGATTTTCAATGTACCCACAATATGGCTGAATATGAAGCCCTGATTCAAGGTCTAAAGATTCTATTAGACTTCAATGTCAAGAGAGTACATGCCTACGGTGACTCAGTACTTGTCAATCAAGTTCGAGCTGAATGGCAAGTCAAAGATCAGAAGTTATTTCCCTATCAGAAAATTGTTTCAGCTCTTGTCAGCAAGTTCGAAGAATTTCAGTTATTCCACATCAAGAGAGATTTTAATCAAGTGGCTGATAGCCTAGCCAGTTTAGGCTCCATTATGGCATTCAAGAATGGGGAATCTTGTCGCTCTTTTGAAATTGGCAGACTTGACCAACCTGCCTTCCTTCCAGCGGAGCAAATAAACCAGGTTGAGCAAAAGAAGAAGCCTTGGTATTACAACATCAAAACTTTCATAGAAACTGGCGAATTTCCTCCAGAACTCTCAAAGAAAGAGCAACGAGCAATCCAGCGTATGTCCACTCGATACTTCATTCTGGCCAATGTCCTCTATCATCGTGGATTTAGTTCAGAGTATTCCAGATGTTTAGATGAAGCCAAAGCCAAAGAAGTCGTGCGAGAAGCACACAAAGGCATCTGTGTTGGCCACGTTGGCTACCAAACCCTTGTCAAACAAATCATCAGAGCAGGTTACTACTGGAAGACTATGCAACAAGACTGTTATCATCATGTGAAGAAGTGTGTGCAATGTCAGATACACGCACCTTCTATCCATGCGCCAGCAACATATTTACAATTCGTTGTTTCTCCATGGCCGTTCTCCATGTGGGCCTTCGATGTCGTAGGTCCCATCACTCCTTCAGCTTCAAATGGCCACAAATACTTCCTTGCCGCAACAGAATATTTCACCAAGTGGGTAGAAGCCATCAGTCTCCGCACAGTAGAAGGCCGACACGTGGTCTCTTTTATTCACAAGAACATCCTTTGTCGTTTCGGCATCCCACATGACATTGTGTCAGACAATGGCAGTCATTTCAAGAATGAAAAGATGAAGACATTCTGCTCAAAATTCAAGATCTATCACCATTTTTCCGCTCCATATTATCCTCAAGGGAATGGTCAGGCAGAGGCCACCAACAAAATTTTAATTCGTATCTTGGAGCGAACTGTGGAAACAGGCCGTGACTGGCATGAGAAGATTCATGATGCATTATGGGCATACAGAACCACCATTCGAACTCCAACGAATGCTACCCCATCAGAACTGGTCTATGGGACAGAAGTAGTATTGCCGTTACATATTCAGAAGCCCGCTTTGAAATTTGCTTCACTTCTGCAATTACCTCTTGATCAATACCAGCAGCAGCGACTAGTGCAGCTAGACTTACTCGACGAGAGAAGGCTAAAAGCAGCAAAGCATGCTCAATCCTATCGCCAGAGAGTAGCCAGGCAATATGCGAAGTCTATCATCGAAAGAAGATTCAAAGTCAATGATTTAGTACTTCGATCCACAGCTTATCTCAAGCATCGTCCCGGCGGCAAATGGTCGCCAAATTGGGAAGGTCCCTATGTTGTCAAAGAAGCATTACCCCGCAACTCATATCGGCTCATCAATGCCGATGGGGTAGAATTGCCAGATCCTATTAATGCGCGACACTTGAAAAAGTTTTATACTTGAAACATTTATCCTTCTCTTGTAATCATTCCTGTTTCCCTCAAATAATGATCCAACTTTTTTTCCCAGTTACACTAGGGCATTTTAAAATTTTGTTCTGTATGCAGGCAGGATAAACAAATTCCTCATTTCATGCACGTGTGCATTCATAGGCATCAATTCATATTCATTTGCATTCAACTGCATTAACAACAATCCGGTCAGTATTGGGATTTCAACAAACAGTCCCATCACAATTCCTAATGATTCAAAATTGAAAGGTCATCACCAATACTGAACCAAAACCCAGCGCTCGAACTGGTATTATTCCAAAATCCAGTACTCAAACTGGCATATTTTCAAAATCCCAATTTTTCAGAAAACCGAGTTCCGACTCGGGTTTTTTATTCAAATCATTTTCATTTGTGATCCGGGTTCCGACTCGAGATCTCTTTAGTTACTCGAGCCTTGACTCGAGCGCTTCATTTTCTTCTGTTGATCCGGGTTCCGACTCGTGATCTCTGAATTTTATTCGAGCTCTGACTCGAACTCATCATTCTCCTTTGATTAATCCAAGTCATTTCAATCATCAAAGTCTGTCAATTGCTCGAAATTGACATTTTGACCTCCAAATTCCAATTTAAATCTTCAAACCAGGCAATTCTCCAATTTCGACCTCTAGGTCACCCAATTTCCAATTCTCAATTTCAATTACCAATTTCCAATTTTCGACCTTTCGGTCAATCAATTACCAAATTTTCGACCTTCGGGTCAATCAATTTCCAATTTTCGACCTTCGGGTCAATCAATTCTCAATTTCGACCTTCGGGTCACACAATTTCGACCTTTCGGTCAACCAATGCCAAATTTTCGACCTTCGGGTCAATCAATTCTCAATTTCGACTGTCAGGTCATCCAATTTCGACCTTCGGGTCATTCAATTTTCAACAACCAATTTCCAGTTTCGACCTTCAGGTCAATCAATCTCAATATCCAATTTTAATCATTTTCTCTTGCGAAAGACCCTTTTTAGGGAGAGTTCGAGGGAGCTCGTTCTTTTCGCATGCTATCTAATTTGTTCACTTAGCCCCTTTTCAGGGAGAGTTTGAAGGGACTCGCATCTTTGTGAACCGTTTGCAAAACAATGTCCAATTTCACACGAGGAACCCTTTTAAGGGAGAGGCTCGACGTAGACTCGCTTTTCTTGTGACCCCCCAATTTCATACTAGGCCATTTTTCGTCATGAAAGACCCTCTTTGCAGGGAGAGTGTGATGGACTCGTTCCTTTCATGACCCAATTTTCAGACCTCACTATTATCGGCCCCCTTTCCATAAGAGAAGCCTAATATTAGGGAGCTTTGACGAAAGCTCAATTTCTCTTTGAAAGTTCGTTTTGCAAACACCTCCTCTTCAGGGAAGAGAGGAGTATTTTCCAATTCCCATTCAGGTAAGGGCTAAGCCTGAGTCTCTCTTTTTGGGGAAAAAGTGAGGAGAATTTTCGTCACGGATGCGTTGAGCCGGATTTCAAATACTCACTTTCACTAGGGATTTCAAGAAAATTTTGTCAAATTGTCAATCAAATTATTTGTTGATTTCAGAATCTTTATTGCACTAATCTCTATCTCAATTTACCTTCAGCATCACTTCCAAAAGAGTAAAGCTTTTGTGAGAAGAGATTCAAACTTCAAATTCTTTCTATTGGCCAACCAAAAGGATGAAGGATAAAGTCCTCGATATGGCCAGAAAAGAAGATTCAATGTTATTGAAAAGCCGTAGATGATCGATATTGATCGCAGTCAATGGCGCATCTTTAAAGGCTATTCTTGTAAGGACGAGGCAGTGGAAATATCCTGAGTGCTAGAAAAGAGAGAATTCACCCAAACCCTGTCTCCTCAGAATCACCTAAGCTGCAATTAAATATCCGCAAAAGGGATCTCTCACCTGTCGTCAAGATGAAGGTGAATTAGGCGAGTAGACCCCCGGGGCCAAAGAAGATTCGAAACATCTCCAAGATGACGGAGTTTGTGACGGATCCTTCCAGGGAAGGTCCAAAGCACTGTCAAGATGAAGGCAGATGCGATGAACCCCTCGACAATCCCTAAAAGGTATTTAATTTCAGCTAAAGATCTTTCAGCCAATGAGCCAATATCATCAACCTAACCAATGAGCCAATATCATCAAAATAACCAATGAACCAATATCATCAAAGGAGGATCGAAACATCTCCAAGTTGAAGGAGTTTGTGACGTACCCTTTTCTCAAAAGAGAGAAAGAGAGGAAAAAGAAAGAGAGAAAAGTCAGAACATCTCCAAAATGAAGGAGAATATAGCCAAAACACCAAAGAGCCAAAAGAGTGCGGAAAGATTATCAAAGAGAGAAGCTCTCAGGATATCAAACTGCCAGATCTATCAAGAATCCTCTCTAAATTTGTGAAATTCTATTATCAACACTCTTTCATCAATTGCTTTCATAATATCAAATTCTCTTTCCTGCTCGTATCAAGGAAATTGATAACTTCCTTGAAGAAGGTCAATTGCAAACAATTTGGGTTTCCAATCTCGATTCTACGAAGTGAACCTTGCTTGGAGGTAATGCTTTGGGTAGAAGAGAAAGAACATCTTTGCAACAATATGCAACATTTTCAAAAAATTTAAATCAACAACAAAATTTCTAACATTTTGACAATATTTTCTAGATATCCTGACGTGAAGTGAGAGCTTGATGTCCGTTCTTGATACATTCAGACACCAATTTTAAATCCCTCCTAAGGACTTGATTCCTTCCCTTCTTTGAGAGCATGAACTCTCAGATTTGCACACTTCCCTGTGTCCCCACTGTCCCACCATAGACAGTCCCATTTCGGTTCGAGGTCGAACCATTAATCATTTTCTCGCGAAAGGCAATTTCAAAAGTTGGTTTTAGTCTCAGCAATGAGACGCCCAAAACCAGTCTCTTTTCAAAGCTTTAGGGACCCCATTTTCCTTCCTTTTGCAAAAACCCTATTGGATTTATTGTGCAAAATCCAAAGGTTCCATCATGGTCTCTTCCTTCGAGGATTCCATTCATTTTTCGCCCGATCAGGATAAGGGTACAAACCTGAGCCTCAATCAGAGAGGTATTTCATTTTCCGCCCGATCAGGATAAGGGTACAAACCTAAGCCTCAATCAAAGAGGTATTTCATCTTTTGCCCGATCAGGATAAGGGTATAAACCTGAGCCTCAATCGAAGAGGTATTTCATTTTCCGCCCGATCAGGATAAGGGTACAAACCTGAGCCTCGATCAAAGAGATATTTCATTTTCGGCCCGATCAGGTTAAGGGTATAAACCTGAGTCTCATTTCGATGAGATATTCCATTCCCCAATCAGGTCAAGGTTCAAACCTGAGCTTCGTTCCATACGAGATATTTCTTTCCCATCCAGGTTAAGAGCATAAAAACTGAATTTCACTCTCACAGAGTGAGTCTTTTCTCTTCATTCTTCGCTTCATATCTACCATCTTCCTCGGGCTAATTTCTTCACACCCAGTCAGATCCTTCTAACTGGGGCATTTTTTTTATGTATAGCCCAAATTTGGTGTGTTTTTCTTTGCCACTAAGCTCGGCCATGCGCCGGCTTAGTAGCAAAGAGGGGCATCTGTAAACACCCCAAATTTTCATTCACCTCCCTCAACATTTCCACCAAGCATCATCATCCAGCCTCTGAAATCGCTGGAGGGCAAAATGGTCATTTTCTGAGCCTGGACCATGCAAAAAACCCAAATTTCATCTGAAACTCTCAAAATTTCCCTAATTTTAACTCAGATGTTCAAAAATTTATTCCTGACAGGAGACAGACAGCTCCAAGTCTTGGTTCAAGATTGCATTTCGTAAGACATGACATTGCATATCATTGTATGAGCATTTCAAATCACTGCACTGCACAGCATGTCATTTCGAGGTCCAGAACTCTTGATTTCAAAATTTTCAATCCAGATTAGAATTTTAACCCTCTTCAAAATTGATTTCAAAACCCTGGGTCTTCAAAATTATCACTTCTTCCCATTTTACCCCCAAGACTCTGAATTTCAAAATACTTTCTCAGGAAAATGATCTGGATAGTTTTCAATATGGATTTCAGCCACTTCACCTCAGATTTTGCCCTTTTGACAATTTCAAATATCTTCCTTTTACAAATTGCCCTACAGGGGCCAACTCTTTCCAAAAATTCCTGTTTTACCAATTAGTCCAGATTTTATGAAAATTCCAAAAAGAAGTTGTTGTTTTATCCTTATTTCAGTAAAGAAGCAATGTGGGACCCACACTGAGGTGGTGTCACACAGGCTTCCCTTTTGAAAATTTTGAATTTTGAAAAACCCAAAAATATAGGAGCCTTGTCCCCTGGATTGGTGCCACTTGTCCTTTCTCTCTCCTCTCATCTACATGCCAAGTGTCAGTGTGGGGCTACCCTAAGAAGCCGCCACATGTCATCCCATTTATCTACCATGTGTCACCCTATCCATCCTGCGCCATGTGTCATTCCAAGATTACCAGGAGATGCCAAGTGTCATAGGTTGTCCTGTCTAGAAAAAGTGGAGCTTGTCTCCTCTGAGGTGGCGCCACTTGAAGTATGTCTCCTGCAGGGAACACGTGTCAACCTCTCCCTCCTTCTAGAAAAGTAGCCTGACACATGTCTCTCCCTACCTTTCTCAGAAAAGTAGGAGACACATGTCACTCCTAGCTTCCTCCAGAAAAGGTAGGCTTGTCCCCTCTGAGGTGGCGCCACTTGGAGTGTGTCTCCTGCAGAGGACACATGTCAGTCTCTGCTCTTCTCAGAAAAAGTAGATGCCACGTGTCATTTCCTGCTCTCTTCAGAAAAGCTAGAATTCAAATATTCAAATCTCCTCATAGGTGGCGCAGATCCTGAACTTCACCTTTTCCATGTTGTCTGAGATGGTGCCACATGGCTTGGCCCTCCTTCTCTCCCCTCTGCCACGTGTCATTCTCTGCTTCTTTCAGAAAAAGCAGGTGACACGTGTCTCCTTCTACCTCCTTCAGAAAAAGTAGAGGACACATGTCTTCTCCCTACTTCTCTCAGAAAAGTAGGAGACACATGTCACTCCTGGCTTTCTTCAGAAAAAGCAAACCATTCAAAATTTCAAACAAGGCCTAGGTGGCGCAAATCCTGAGCTCTAATTTTCCAGATGGCCTAGGAGGGCGTCACATGTTCCTTGCCTATCCCTCCTGCCACATGGCATTGTAGGAGCCACCCTGAGGTGGCGCCACATGTCCACCCCCCCATTACTCCAGGGCCAACCTCCATTTAAAATTCAAATCCCCCATGAGGTGGAACCATTCCAGAGCTCCCACTTGGCTTCATTTTTATTTTTAGTAAAAGCAGCCCACCATGAGGTGGCGCCACCTGAGGACTCCCTACAAAAGGTGATTTTGAAATTCAAACTCCAAGAGAGCACCCTCTGAGGTGGTGCCATCTGGGAGCTTCCTGCAGAGAAAATCAAGCAAACCAAATTTTGAAAAAATTCAAATCCTGCTGAGGTGTCTCACCCACAAAAATCTTATTTTTTATTTTCTCAAAAATCAAAATAGCACCCCTGAGATGGCGCCACATGGAGGGCTCAGATTGAGCCTGTTTGAAATTCGAATTTTTTTCAGAAAGTTTATAAAAACAAGGCTCCACGCCCAGCAGAAAGAGACCATTTTTTTTTTAGAGAAGACCATCTTTTGAGAACTCTTGTTGGACTTGAAAATTCGACCTATCCTCTTGAGAATCAGATTTTTGCACTTTGGAATTCACGCCCCCTGTGGCTCAGTGAAGAAGGTGTAGTGGGTCGATTTTGGTGAACCATCCGAAGCCCGGAGCGAAGGACGAAGGAAGCTCGTGATAGCCGCCCCTTTCAAGAGCTTCTACGCTGCATAACGAAGCAAGGTGCACTTCTTTTCCTCTTGATTTAATTTCATAATTCGATTCGGGAGTCGTTTGAAGAAAGAGCTCATCCGAGAGATGGATTGAGTTGTTCTCATAAAACGACATACATAAAAATACTCAATTATGCTTCTTTGATGATTTTTAACATTCATGCATTTAGCTAGGTTTAATTTGCATTTTATTTCATTCATTTAGCACATTTCATGAATTAATTAGGATTAATTTAGCATTTATTTCAATTCTGCTTATTTTCAGTAGGTCTCTGTTTTTGTCAGTCAGTCCACACGTCATTTCATGCATTTATTTTTTATTACAAAATCCCAGAAAAATCACAGAATGCGCCCTTAGGTTTCCCTAAAATTGTGCCAAAATTCGGAAGCATTTGAATTTGTTTACTACGGTAAACATTCAAAATGGCAAGTCGGGTTTTGTTACCCGGGAGGCGTTTTGAAAATCATTTTCCGATTTCTAAAATCGATATCTCTCTCATGGGAGATCCGATTTTCGATCCGAAAGATGTTATGAACTCAGGAGAATTTCTAGTTTTTAACCTAATTTGCTCAGGTTTTTCTGATTTTTGTTTATGTCTGACAAAAATCCGAGAGTTCGGGACACGTGTCAAAGCCTGATTTGGGCCTTTGAGACCTTGGATCGACTTAGGGCTATGGTTTCTCTTTGTGTGTTGCTCAAAATCCAAAATAGTAAAAAATGAAAGTTATGTCCAAGGTGTCCTATGTTTGCATCTGAAAGCCTGTGATTTTTAGAATAGTGTTGATACCTGCTTCGGATTTTTCTTGTCAGTCCTCTGTTTGGTCATATTGGTCTGTTTTGTCAATTTAGGAACACAAAGTTTTATATTTTATCCATGTTTCTGTTGATCAAATGCTGAAGTCACGAACATGAAAGTTGTTCATGTAGGTGTCGTGAATAGCTCTGATTAATTTCATAAATTTCCATGGCTGTTTTGTATTGTTTTAGCATTTTACATCAGATTAGGGTGATTTTTACCTCTGCCAGGATTAAATCTCTGTTATTGAACTCACCATGGCTCAAATCCCGAGGCTGTAAAAACCAAAAATGTTTCATTTCGGGTACTTTAACAGTATGAAAAATATCAGAAGTTTTCATGATGTAAATCTTGCATTATCATATTAAGCATTGCATTTGGTTCGAATCCATAGGCAAAATCCACTATTTTAGGACTTTCTTTAAATTTTATCATTTAAATCATATCATTTCGTGATTTTTAGCATTTTAGGATGTTTATCAGAGTAAGTATATGCTTCATACCGAATTTGGTGCAATTTGGAATCCATTTGAGGTTCGGATTAGCCATAATACCAAAACAGAGTCCTGCAGGACCCGGATCCAAGTGAAAAACAAGCGAAATTCGTTATTTTGGATAAATTGCAAAATGTCAAATTCTGATTTTACAGTCCTAACATGTTAAGAAGCATGTCATCATGCCTCATACTGCATTTCATCATCATTGGATTCAATTTTTATTTTTAAATCACAATTTTACCAAGTTTTCCTTCAAAAAACCCTAATTTTAAAGGTGTAACTTTAATTTTAGGGGTATTTTGATCATTTTGACCCCAATTCCGAATTTCAAACTATTTTCCACTGAATTCCCTGCATTTACATCATTTCAAATATCAAGGAAGCATGAGAGTAGGGTTTATATCCAATTAAATCCAATAATTTCATAATATTATTGGAAAATCTTGGAAAAACCCACATATTTGAGCTAACCCTATTTCAAGTTTGGCAGGAACAATCAAAAGAAGGAGCTGAAGCCTGCAAATTTCTTTTATTTCCTTTATTTAGTGATGTAATAATGTAAATTTTGGAATAAGAGAGTTAATTTTCTGCTTAGACTAGGATGCATATCATATAGTTTGAATTTATGCAACATCCTGCTTATGTGATTCATGCATTTTATTTCAAAGCACTATGGATGTTCACGAATGGCACGTGCACCAACTCTTAGGGAGTTGATGGACTCGGTGGGATCCATATTTACGGCCCTAGTCGGAATATGGACGAGACCCAGATCCATCATCTTTCTAATAGTCACATTGAGCCTACACTCTTAGGCTATCTTAAAATGCACATCATATTTCCAATGTTTTCAAAGTACTGTGCATTAAATCAATTAAACTCTTAACATATTCATGGCCACAGTCAGAATATGTGAAGGATTTATTTTGACTTAATACACATTTTTCCAACAAATTTCTTAGAAAAATCTTTCAAAGTGCATTCATACACTTATGTCATTTGCATCATGAAATCATTGATTTTCCCACGATTTTCTTAAGAAAGTTTCATTCTCAATGAAATCAATTTCTCAAGAAACTCTGAGAATTTTCAAAATCGGTTTTCTCAAGTCAAGTTTTTCCACAGTTTTTCAGGGGAAAATGTCATTTTCCCAAGATTTTCAAGAGAAGTCTCTTACCTTTTTCAAAGTCAAAATCGATTTCCAAGTATTCCAAGATTAAGATTCTCAGGATTTCAATTTCCCAAGCTTCAATTTTCCTTTTCCACAAGGGTTTTCCAATGAATTTCTATCATTTTCATAAAAAAAAAATTCTCAAAGTCCAAGTTTTCCTAAGAAATGTTTCCCTTTTCAAATGTTCACCCTTTTCTCAAGAATCACTCCTATTTTCCCAGGATTTTCAACTATTCCTGATTTTTCCACACCTTTATGAACTTTCCCGTGATTTCAAAAACCCTTTTTCATCTGAGTTTTCTGAGAAATTGACTTTCATCCTTTTTCTGAGAAATATCTTTCAACTCCAAATATTTTTCAAGCATACATCATGTTTTTCCTACTTCCATTTTCCAAAATCTCATAAGCACATGCCTGAATTCTTTGTGCATATAGGATAGAACATGATTTTAATGATTTAACCAAGTCAAGCATAGTTTTGGTCCTTGGTTCGATTACCCCTGTTAAAGGCGGCAGGAACGGTAGAACCTCGTACCGACAGGTCGAGCCCCATCCCATGAATTTTCCCGCAATTTTCAAAACGGAGGCGAGTATTTCTAAAAACAATTTTCAAAATCCGGTCAAGTTTGAAGCGCGAAAGCGTTTTTCCCTCTCTCTCTTCCGCAAGGAAGGGAAGACGGGGGAAAAATTTCGCAACGATAACAATTCACCATCTTCTTCTCTCAACCCATCCGTCAGAGGCGAGTTGTTCGGTGAGTCTCTTCTCTCTCGTCTCTTTTAAGGTTTTGCATGTAGGTAAAATTAGAGTATTTTATTGATTGTTTAAAAATATTTTCTAGCATCATATTCAGTAACTTTTATTTCATCTAGGGTAGTTGATTCATGATTCATGCATAGTAGATTAGGTGTGCATTGCATAAAAAGAAAATAAGAAAACTTTTTATTTAAGTCGCAGATAGTGATATTGTTTTTCACGGTTAGGTTATTTCATTAACTTCTTGGTGCATGTTGTTGCAATGAAACTTGTGGGAAAGGAGGATCAAATCTATCATCATTGACAGATCTGATCGTCTTGGTGTAGCAATGGGAAACCGGTTCGGATCATGATCATACTTGAATAAACATAGCAGGGTATCTCTTTCTTGCTTTTCGTTTTCGCATTAGCCAAGTGTTGTGGAGCTGCATGTCCAAGAATCATATTTTTTGTTTTACCAGATTCAATACCACAACTAACTTGATTCAGTCATTGAAGTGCAGAATAGTGTGATTATCAGATCACGTCTTTGCTACATTCGGATTTGCTTTGTTTGCACGCAAGATAGTTCAAATCAGATTAGAGTCGATTCAGAAATTTATAAAACCGACTAGAATCTCATTTGCCCAATTCAGCATAATCACGGTTGTTGAGTAGATGTAATTTCTTTGATTGCTGGATGCACGGCTGAATTGAAGCACTACCAGATCACGCATCACCATATATTTACCCCTGACCAGTCCACAGGTGTTGACGTTAATCACGCATATGGTTGACATTGATAAAAGTTTTTTTTTTAACAACAAGTGTGCACCAATTAATCAGTTTAGCATAGTTTTAAATGTGTCAATAATTTTAGTGTCCTAGCTGGTAATTAGTCTTTGATGAGGTAGTTAGTTAATGATTTTTTTTTTTTAAAGTCAATAGTTTAGAACAGAAATATTTTTTTGTGCCATGTGTATTCAGTTAGTGTGGCTTCAAGTTTTTTAGTACGTAAGTAGTCAAATAGATAAGTCTACTCTTGCTTTTTGGGTTAACTAGATTAGACTAGAAGTTATTTTACTACCTTGATTTAACGTTAGGTTGTTACTTTGATTTTTGACACTTAATTAGAGTTGTTTGACCTATTTTGTAGTTAGGAAGTTAGCTTCTTCAGTTTGTTACATTGATTATTTTCTTGATTGTTAATTAGTTTTGTTGTTTTGTCATTTAGTACTTTAGTTTGTCACATGTTAGTTATTAGTTTGTTAAAGTTTGTTAGAGTTAATTTCTTGATTTTGCTTAATTAAATTATTATATTTTAGTAGTGTATCTTTTTGTGGTTCTGCTTGTTTTGTGTTTTGTGTTTTGCAGGGAAGCGTTGGAATGTGCGGTACAGCCATTTTTGTGCCCTCAAAGTACCTCAGAGGTCCCCTCAAGCCCCCAGAAGTGCCCTCAGGAAGCTCTTTAGCAAACTGTACAAAAGTGTTTAACCTAAGTACCTAAAGGGTACACAGAGGGAAGGTCAAAGGGAAACAAATCAATTCAAAAGGATACAAGCACTGAAGCCTTTTCTTTTCTTTTTAGATTAGGGCTTTATTTATGATATTTATTCATTTAATTGGGTCTGTAATAAAATCATTTATTTATTTTGTTTAGACCCTCTGCGTAGGGTTGTACTCCCTTAGTTATCTTATTTAATTCATTCTTTATTCTTCAAGGCAATCAAGAGTAGTGTAGATTGTGTGTTTGAATACGAAGTATTTTCCGTTTTCTGAGATCGACCCAGACTCCACCACTAGTGCGAGCCGGTTTTTATATTTTTGGTGTCTGGCTTTCACTTAGATTTTATCAAAAATATTGTTTTAAAAAGTGTTTTCATAAAAGTCACATCAAATTTTGGTGTCATTGCCGGAGAAGGGCGAAATACGAGTACTGACTTTATTGCCTAGTGTTTGCTTTTTGCATCTAGGTTTAGAACCACGTGTGTGCATACTGTAGAGACGAGTTTACTTTTCTGCACAACCCATCCACTAGGATCCCCTTAGAGGTGATTGTGTATGATTGGTACCGTGCACATAGATTTCATTTTTTTTTGCATAATCCTTATTATGTTCAACTGTGTGGTGTTTGTCCATTTCTCACTTTTTTTTGTTTACTCGCTTTGTGGTTTGCGTGGTTTGGCCGCTAGCGCGTTAGTTTGGTAGAAAACCCCAAATTTAGGATGTGTGTTGCACCGGTCTACGTCGAGGAGCATGCGAGGGTGATGCTCGCTTGACCCAGAGCCGATTGAGTTCCCAGAGTCCCTTATTAGGAGAGTCTAGAGATCTGCAACTATGGCTGAGGATCAGCAGATGAGTCGTCACCTTAGGGAGTACTTCATGCCCAACACCTATACTCCCGCCTCCTGCATCACGAGACCTGGTGTAGGAGCGAACCACTTTGAGATTAAGGCCAGTGTGATCCAGATGCTACCATCTTTTTATGGCCTTAACGAGGACGACCCATATCGTCATCTCGACGAACTCCTTGAGATTTACTCGATAGTGCGAATCAACCATTTTGGAGACGATGCTATGAGGTTAACCTTATTCCCCTTCTCTCTGAAGGATAAAGCCAAGCATTTGATGAAGGCGTTAGATATGGTTCAAATTACCACTTGAAAACATATGCAAAGGGAGTTCTTAAAGAAATATTTCCCAATTGGTAAGATGAATCAGTATCGAAAGGCTATCACCAGCTTTTCACAAATAGAGTGGGGGGAAATGTTTCACGAGACTTGGGAGACGATGAAGGATCTTCTCTGCAAGTGTCTTCACCACCAGCTGCCGCGCTGGCAACTGGTGCAATATTTCTATGAGGGTCTTACTGAGAAGAACCGTCAAATGGTTGATTCATCGTGTGAGGGCACTTTCATGCTCAAGAGTGAGGACGAGGCTTGGTCTTTATTTGAGACCTTGAGTGAGAACGAGATGCATCATACCTTGTCTTCACAGCTCGATAGAACCATGTTTGTGCCAAGTGGTCCTAGGAAAGGTGAGATTTCCGAAGTAGGGTCCGAGTTAGAATTGCAAACCAAAGTTGACCAGTTGACTAGGAAATTAGATCAATTCCTAGCAAAATCTTCGCGAAGTCCAGTAGGAAGATTGTGCGAGCTATGCGCTAGTCCTGCACACTGTGTTTAGGAGTGTCTAACAACACCGCTATATCCTGAATTCGATCAGGTGCAAGTGAATGTTGCCCAAGGTTTCGCTAGGCCTGTGCATGATTCATTTTCACCCACTTATAACCCGGGATGGCGAAACCACCCCATCAGCCCTCCCAGACACAGCATAGACAGAGTAACCCTTTACAAGGTTACTCACGTCCCTTATTCCCACAGGTCCACCCCCCTATAGTATGCCTTCTCCTCATGAGCCCACTTCGAGCATATCATTTAAGGTGAAGATGTTAGAGGCATTTTCTGATACGAAGGCTACTCTTTGTTTCCACACGCAGTCAATAGCTAAGCTAGGACTCAAATAGGACAGTTGGCTAAAGCCTTCAACAGGCAAAGCGAGGGAAACCTATCTAGCCAGCATGTTGTCATCCTCAAGGGAGAGGATTCCATATCATTTGACTTGCACCCCACATATTCATACCCTGCGCAGGTCAAATTTGTTACATCTCTTCAGAATGGAAAGGTGTATCACTGCGTTCAGGAATCGACTCAGGAGCCCAATGTCATACCCACTGACGAATTGATCTCCTTCATTAGGCCTCAGGAGAAGAGGCAAGGCCCACATTTCGTATTGCCATCATATATTCATCGAGCTTCAGTCTCTCATGCATTAGGATCATCGATTGCTTACAGCAAGCAAAAGATGCGAATGCAAAAGGTGCTTGACCTAGTCAAGCAAGATCATATCCATCCTTTGTTTGAGTCTACATTCTGTGATAGTCGATCAGTCCTTGACTCTCCTTTCGAGATTAGTCTCCAAGCGAAGACTAATCTCCTTCCTTTCTATAGTAAGAGTCATGATACTACTTTTAGAGGTCGAGTGGGCGGGAACACAGTGTGCAGTGTTATAGTTGGCACTTTTTTTCTCAGAGAGCTCGATTGAGCGTGACTTCATGTCCATTGATCTCATGAATGATAGAGGTTTTTCCAGGGATCCGTCTGGCTGAGGACGTAAAACTTAGGGCTTTATGAGAGGCAGCCCATATGTATGATGTACCATTAATAGCTTTAGTATTTTTTATGTTTTTAGGTAGTTTTTCTTCATGAGCGTCAACCGTAGATCATATATGCATTGCATTCTTTTGTGTATTTATATGAATTATGAACTATGAGACAGGTGGAACCTATGCAGACTCATTCACATGTCTTATCAGGTAAGATCCTACAGAGTGCATCAGGTAACTTCTACTCCTTTTTCTCTCATTTATTTTTATTCTCATATGCATTCACTTAGTTTCATACAAGCATGGGGGAGTGCCACTGAGGACAGTGTCATTCAAGCATGGGGAAGGGTGTAGTTTTTACACCCAAACTTTTTATGTCTTTGTACTTGCATGTTTGATGTCAACTCATAAAAATTGGGCTTTTAAGGAATGAGTTTGAACTTAGATAACTGCTTTGCAACATCTAATATTTTTAGAGAATTTTTAAACCCCACAAAAAAAAATTCTGACACGACTCTAGAAAACTGTGGTTGTTTATGTGGATTTCAAAGAAATGATTATAAATGCATGATAGAGTCTATTTTGAATCACAAGTATGAATATACACAATTTTATTTTTGAAAACTAAGCAAATAAACAATATTGTGTTTATGAGCTCAAAAAGTGAAAAAGAATATATGTTTAGTTGTTTGATATTTTCGTACTCCCTAGTAGCTGGACATAGATACAAGTTGAAGTGTTTGAGTTCCATGTTGAAAAGGATAACAAAGGAAGTCAATTCTTTGTCTACGTTGATATATGTGGCCTATTTTGTTCGAGCAAGTAGAGCCTGAGGGGTGTTTACACCTGGTGCTCTCAAGCCATCTAGTTTGGGAGTCACTGGCTCGAAAGCCCGTTACATGGACTTTATAGAGAGCCTAATAGATATTGACATTGCACATGATAAAGAAGTAGACTATACGTAAACTATAAAAATTTGAAGGTCTAGTGACTCGAGCAATTAAGTCTGAGGGATACTTTGTATTTGGTGCCCTAAGGTCGTCTGGCCTGGGAGTCACTGACCCAAAGCTCGTTACATGGGTCACGAAAACTGGAAATTTGATATAGTGCTCAATAAAAGAAAGAAAAAAAAAATTATGAAAAATAAAAATCAAGAAACACAAAAAGAAAATAATGTAAAAGAGAAAAGTTCACTGCTTAGAAGCAAATATTGAGAAAACTTGTGCAGAACACATATATGTGAGGATAAGTAAATAATAACATGTATGTTTTTAAATTTCTGAGAATGAAACATAAATGATTATGCTATTTAGAAAAGTGAAAGAAAATATTTTATTCAGTGGTGGCAGGTATAATACTCTAATCATGTTTTGATAAGGTAATGGCATGAAATATTTGTGAAAATAAACTCCTTGACTGCCTAATGATTTTTAAAGTTGAATTTCATGCATACATGTTAGAGATGTTTGTGGGTAGTATCCCTGCAAACCCTCACGAGACCTTACTCGTCCACTGAGGCAACCCAGGGGTTGAAAGAGCTTATTGCATATGCTAAATGCAACCGTGATTCCTACAAAAGTGAGTTAGGTTTTTATTGTGTCTAGTTTAGCATTTTTGTTTTTGCTTCAGTTTGCACGAGGACTGGCAAATGATAAGCATGAGAGTATTTGATCATGAACAATATTCGCATTTTAGTATTCATTATTTATGCATGATCCATGTTAAAATCGCTCTAAAAACCCATTTTTATCGTTAGTTTTGAAAAATCGCATTGAATTGAATTTTATCAAAAAATCAAGTTTTTCAAAGCTTTCCCTGCGTTTTTAAAGTTTTTATTAGATTTAGATTTTCTTAATTGTAGTTCAATTAGTTTAGGTTCGTATTAGCTAAATTTTAATTAGTTTAGTAAGTTTTGATTTTTAGAAAAATATGTTTTTCATAGGAGACCTTATTTTGGAAATTAGCAAAAACCTTTTCACTCTTTTTGAAAAAAACCTTTTTTAATCTAATTAGATCTTTATAAATACAGCTTTTCCATCCAAGGTGGGGGGTTTTCTAGCAGCCTTCTTGCTTCCCCTCCTTCTTGCCTCCCTCTTCTCTCTCTCCCTTGCTTCTCCTATCTCTTTTGCCGATTTCTTTCTCTCTTGCTCTCTTCTTCTTGTCTCTCTTTTTCTTCAAGCTTCAAACCCTTTTGTCATTGGCAACTTCTTCTTCATTGGGGCAGTGTGGATGTAGTTGGATTCACCATCTTCTTCTCTCAACCCATCCGTCAGAGGCGAGTTGTTCAGTGAGTCTCTTCTCTCTCATCTCTTTTAAGGTTTTGCATGTAGGTAAAATTAGAGTATTTTATTGATTGTTTAAAAATATTTTCTAGCATCGTATTCAGTAACTTTTATTTCATCTAGGGTAGTTGATTCATGATTCGTGCATAGTAGATTAGGTGTGCATTGCATAAAAAGAAAATAAGAAAACTTTTTATTTAAGTCGCAGATAGTGATACTATTTTTCACGGTTAGGTTATTTCATTAACTTCTTGGTGCATGTTGTTGCAATGAAACTTGTGGGAAAGGAGGATCAAATCTGTCATCATTGACAGATCTGATCGTCTTGTGGTAGCAACGCGAAACCGGTTCGGATCATGATCATACTTGAATAAGCATAGCAGGGTATCTCTTTCTTCCTTTTCGTTTTCGCATTAGCCAAGTGTTGTGGAGCTGCATGTCCAAGAATCATATTTTTTGTTTTACCAGATTCAATACCACAACTGACTTGATTCAGTCATTGAAGTGCAGAATAGTGTGATTATCAGATCACGTCTTTGCTACATTCGGATTTGCTTTGTTTGCACGCAAGATAGTTCAAATCAGATTAGAGTCGATTCAGAAATTTATAAAACCGACTAGAATCTCATTTGCCCAATTCAGCATAATCACGGTTGTTGAGTAGATGTAATTTCTTTGATTGCTGGATGCACGGCTGAATTAAAGCACTACCAGATCACGCATCACCATATATTTACCCCTGACCAGTCCACATGTGTTGACGTTAATCACGCATATGGTTGACATTGATAAAAGTTTTTTTTTTAACAAGTGTGCACCAATTAATCAGTTTAGCATAGTTTTAAATGTGTCAATAATTTTAGTGTCCTAGCTGGTAATTAGTCTTTGATGAGGTAGTTAGTTAATGATTTTTTTTTTTTAAAGTCAATAGTTTAGAACAGAAATATTTTTTTGTGCCTTGTGTATTCAGTTAGTGTGGCTTCAAGTTTTTTAGTACGTAAGTAGTCAAATAGATAAGTCTACTCTTGCTTTTTGGGTTAACTAGATTAGACTAGAAGTTATTTTACTACCTTGATTTAACGTTAGGTTGTTACTTTGATTTTTGACACTTAATTAGAGTTGTTTGACCTATTTTGTAGTTAGGAAGTTAGCTTCTTCAGTTTGTTACATTGATTATTTTCTTGATTGTTAATTAGTTTTGTTGTTTTGTCATTTAGTACTTTAGTTTGTCACATGTTAGTTATTAGTTTGTTAAAGTTTGTTAGAGTTAATTTCTTGATTTTGCTTAATTAAATTATTATATTTTAGTAGTGTATCTTTTTGTGGTTCTGCTTGTTTTGTGTTTTGTGTTTTGCAGGGAAGCGTTGGAATGTGCGGTACAGCCATTTTTGTGCCCTCAAAGTACCTCAGAGGTCCCCTCAAATCCCCTGAAGTGCCCTCAGGAAGCTCTTTAGCAAACTGTACAAAAGTGTTTAACCTAAGTACCTAAAGGGTACACAGAGGGAAGGTCAAAGGGAAACAAATCAATTCAAAAGGATACAAGCACTGAAGCCTTTTCTTTTCTTTTTAGATTAGGGCTTTATTTATGATATTTATTCATTTAATTGGGTCTGTAATAAAATCATTTATTTATTTTGTTTAAACCCTCTGCGTAGGGTTGTACTCCCTTAGTTATCTTATTTAATTCATTTTTTATTCTTCAAGGCAATCAAGAGTAGTGTAGATTGTGTGTTTGAATACGAAGTATTTTCCGTTTCCTGAGATCGACCCAGACTCCACCACTAGTGCGAGCCGGTTTTTATATTTTTGGTATCTGGCTTTCACTTAGATTTTATCAAAAATATTGTTTTAAAAAGTGTTTTCATAAAAGTCACATCAAATTTTGGTGTCATTGTCGGAGAACGGCGAAATACGAGTACTGACTTTATTGCCTAGTGTTTGCTTTTTGCATCTAGGTTTAGAACCACGTGTGTGCATACTGTAGAGACGAGTTTACTTTTCTGCACAGCCCATCCACTAGGATCCCCTTAGAGGTGACTGTGTATGATTGGTACCGTGCACATAGATTTCATTTTTTTTGCATAATCCCTATTATGTGCAACTGCGTGGTGTTTGTCTATTTCTCATTTTTTTTTTGTTTACTCGCTTTGTGGTTTGCGTGATTTGGCCGCTAGCGCGTTAGTTAGGTAGAAAACCCCAAATTTAGGATGTGTGATGCACCGGTCTATGTCGAGGTGCATGCGAGGGCGATGCTCGCTTGACCCAGAGCCGATTGAGGACCCAGAGTCCCTTCTTAGGAGAGTCTAGAGATCTGCAACTATGGCTGAGGATCAACAGATGATTCGTCACCTTAGGGAGTACTTCACGCCCAACACCTATACTCCCACCTCCTACATCACGAGACCTGGTGTAGGAGCGAACCACTTTGAGATTAAGGCCAGTGTGATCCAGATGCTACCTTCGTTTTATGGCCTTAACGATGAAGACCCATATCATCATCTCGATGAGCTCCTTGAGATTTGCTCGATAGTACGAATCAACAATTTTGGAGACAATGCTATGAGGTTAATCTTATTCTCCTTCTCTCTGAAGGATAAAGCCAAGCATTGGCTGAAGGCGTTAGATACGGTTCAAAGTACCACTTGGGAACATATGCAAAGGAAGTTCTTAAAGAAATATTTTCTAATTTGTAAGACGAATTAGTATCGAAAGGCCATCACCAGCTTTTCACAAATAGAGGGGGGGGAATGTTTCACGAGACTTGGGAGAGGATGAAGGATCTTCTCTGCAAGTGTCCCCACCACCAAGTGCCTCGCTGACAACTGGTGCAATATTTCTATGAGGGTCTTACTGAGAAGAATCGTCAAATGGTTGATTCATCGTGTGGGGGCACTTTCATGATCAAGAGTGAGGACGAGGCTTGGTCTTTATTTGAGACCTTGAGTGAGAACGAGATGCATCATATCTTGTCTTCACGGCTCGATAGAACCATGTTTGTGCCTAGTGGTACTAGGAAAGGTGAGATTTCCGAAGTAGGGTCCGAGTTAGAATTGCAAACCAAAGTTGACCAGTTGACTAGGAAATTAGATCAATTCCTAGCAAATTCTTCGCGAAGTCCAGTAGGAAGAGTGTGCGAGATATGCGCTAGCCCTGCACACTGTGTTTATGAGTGTCCAACAACACCGCTATATCCTGAATTCGTTCAGGTGCAGGTGAATGTTGCCCAAGGTTTCGCTAGGCCTGTGCATGATTCATTTGCACCCACTTATAACCCGGGATGGTGAAACCACCCCATCATCCCATCCCATCAGCCCTCTCAGACATAGCATAGACAGAGTAACCTTTTACAAGGTTACTCACGTCCCTTATTCCCACAGGTCCACCCCCCTATAGTCTGCCTTCTCCTCATGAGCCCACTTCAAGCATATCATTTAAGTAGAAGATGTTAGAGGCCTTTTCTGATATCAAGGCTACTCTTTGTTTCCACACGCAGTCAATAGCTAAGCTAGAGACTCAAATGGGACAGTTGGCTAAAGCCTTCAGCAGACAAAGGGAGGGAAACCTATCTAGTCAGCTTGTTGTCATAACCAAGGGAGAGGATTCCATATCATTTGCGTGCACCCCACATATCCATACCCTGCGCAGGTCAAATTTGTTACATCCCTTCAGAATGGAAAGGTGTATCACCCCGTTCACGAATCGACTCAGGAGCCCAATGTCATACCCACTGACGAATCGATCTCCTTCATTAGGCTTCAGGAGAAGAGGCAAGGCCCACAGTTCGTATTGCCATCATATTGCCATCATATATTCATCGAGCTTCAGTCTCTCAGGAATTAGGATCATCGATTGCTTACAGCAAGCAAAAGATGTGAATGCAAAAGGTGTTTGACCTAGTCAAGCAAGATCGTATCCATCCTTTGTTTGAGTCTATATTATGTGATAGTCGATCGGTCCTTGACTCTCCTTTCGAGATTAGTCTCCAAGCGAAGACTAATCTCCTTCCTTCCTGTAGTAAGAGTCATGATACTACTTTTAGAGGTCGAGTGGGCGGGAACACAGTGCGCAGTGTTACAGATGACACACTCTTTCTCAGAGAGCTCGATTGAGCGTGACTTCATGTCCATTGATCTCATGAACGATAGAGGTTTTTCTAGGGATCCGTCTGGCTGAGGACGTAAAACTTAGTGCTTTATGGGAGGCAGCCCATATGTATGATGTACCATTAATAGCTTTAGTATTTTTTATGTTTTTAGGTAGTTTTTTTTCATGAGCGTCAACCGTAGATCATATATGCATTGCATTCTTTTGTGTATTTATATGAATTATGAACTATGAGACAGGTGGAACCTATGCAGACTCATTCACATGTCTTATCAGGTAAGATCCTACAGAGTGCATCAGGTAACTTCTACTCCTTTTTCTCTCATTTATTTTTATTCTCATATGCATTCACTTAGTTTCATACAAGCATGGGGGAGTGCCACTGAGGACAGTGTCATTCAAGCATGGGGAAGGGTGTAGTTTTTACACCCAAACTTTTTATGTCTTTGTACTTGCATGTTTGATGTCAACTCATAAAAATTAGGCTTTTAAGGAACGAGTTTGAACTTAGATGACTGTTTTGCAACATCTAATATTTTTAGAGAATTTTTAAGCCCCACAAAAAAAATTTTCTGACACGAATCTAGAAAATCGTGGTTGTTTATGTGGATTTCAAAGAAATGATTATAGATGCATGATAGAGTCTATTTTGAATAACAAGTCTGAATATACATAATTTTATTTTTGAAAACTAAGCAAATAAACAATATTGCATTTATGAGCTCAAAAAGTGAAAAAGAATATACGTTTAGTTGTTTGATATTTTCGTACTCCCTAGTAGCTGGACTTAGATACAAGTTGAAGTGTTTGAGTTCCATGTTGAAAAGGATAACAAAGGAAGTCAATTCTTTGTCTACGTTGATATCTGTGGCCTATTTTGTTCGAGCAAGTAGAGCCTGAGGGGTGTTTACACCTGGTGCTCTCAAGCCATCTAGTTTGGGAGTCACTGGCTCGAAAGCCCGTTACATGGACTTTATAGAGAGCCTAATAGATATTGACATTGCACATGATAAAGAAGTAGACTATACGTAAACTATAAAAATTTGAAGGTCTAGTGACTCGAGCAATTAAGTCTGAGGGATACTTTGTATTTGGTGCCCTAAGGTCGTCTGGCCTGGGAGTCACTGACCCAAAGCTCGTTACATGGGTCACGAAAACTGGAAATTTGATATAGTGCTCAATAAAAGAAAGAAAAAAAAAATTGTGAAAAATAAAAATCAAGAAACACAAAAAGAAAATAATGTAAAAGAGAAAAGTTCACTGCTTAGAAGCAAATATTGAGAAAACTTGTGCAGAACACATATATGTGAGGATAAGTAAATAATAACATGTATGTTTTTAAATTTCTGAGAATGAAACATAAATGATTATGCTATTTAGAAAAGTGAAAGAAAATATTTTATTCAGTGGTGGCAGGTATAATACTCTAATCATGTTTTGATAAGGTAATGGCATGAAATATTTGTGAAAATAAACTCCTTGACTGCCTAATGATTTTAATAGTTGAATTTCATGCATACATGTTAGAGATGTTTGTGGGTAGTATCCCTGCAAACCCTCACGAGACCTTACTCGTCCACTGAGGCAACCCAGGGGTTGAAAGAGCTTATTGCATATGCTAAATGCAACCGTGATTCCTACAAAAGTGAGTTAGGTTTTTATTGTGTCTAGTTTAGCATTTTTGTTTTTGCTTCAGTTTGCACGAGGACTGGCAAATGATAAGCATGAGAGTATTTGATCATGAACAATATTCGCATTTTAGTATTCATTATTTATGCATGATCCATGTTAAAATCGCTCTAAAAACCCATTTTTATCGTTAGTTTTGAAAAATCGCATTGAATTGAATTTTATCAGAAAATCAAGTTTTTCAAAGCTTTCCCTGCGTTTTTAAAGTTTTTATTAGATTTAGATTTTCTTAATTGTAGTTCAATTAGTGTAGGTTCGTATTAGCTAAATTTTAATTAGTTTAGTAAGTTTTGATTTTTAGAAAAATATGTTTTTCATAGGAGACCTTATTTTGGAAATTAGCGAAAAACTTTTCACTCTTTTTGAAAAAAACCTTTTTTAATCTAATTAGATCTTTATATATACATCTTTTCCATCCAAGGAGGGAGGTTTTCCAGCAGCCTTCTTGCTTCCCCTCCTTCTTGCCTCCCTCTTCTCTCTCTCCCTTGCTTCTCCTCTCTCTTTTGCCGATTTCTTTCTCTCTTGCTCTCTTCTTCTTCTTGTCTCTCTTTTTCTTCAAGCTTCGAACCCTTTTGTCATTGGCAACTTCTTCTTCATTGGGGCAGTGTGGATGTAGTTGGATTCACCATCTTCTTCTCTCAACCCATCCGTCAGAGGCGAGTTGTTCGGTGAGTCTCTTCTCTCTCGTCTCTTTTAAGGTTTTGCTTGTAGGTAAAATTAGAGTATTTTATTGATTGTTTAAAAATATTTTCTAGCATCGTATTCAGTAACTTTTATTTCATCTAGCGTAGTTGTTTCATGATTCGTGCATAGTAGATTAGGTGTCCATTGCATAAAAAGAAAATAAGAAAACTTTTTATTTAAGTCGTAGATAGTGATATTGTTTTTCACGGTTAGGTTATTTCATTAACTTCTTGGTGCATGTTGTTGCAATGAAACTTGTGGGAAAGGAGGATCAAATCTGTCATCGTTGACAGATCTAATCGTCTTGTGGTAGCAACGCGAAACCGGTTCGGATCATGATCATACTTGAATAAGCATAGCAGGGTATCTCTCTCTTGCTTTTCGTTTTCGCATTAGCCAAGTTTTGTGGAGCTGCACGTCCAAGAATCATATTTTTTGTTTTACCAGATTCAATACCACAACTAACTTGATTCAGTCATTGAAGTGCAGAATAGTGTGATTATCAGATCACGTCTTTGCTACATTCGGATTTGCTTTGTTTGCACGCAAGATAGTTCAAATCAGATTAGAGTCGATTCAGAAATTTATAAAACCGACTGGAATCTGATTTGCCCAATTCAGCATAATCACGGTTGTTGAGTAGATGTAATTTCTTTGATTGGTGGATGCACGGCTTAATTAAAGCACTACCAGATCACGCATCATCATATATTTACCAGTGACCAGTCCACATGTGTTGACGTTAATCACGCATATAGTTGACATTGATAAAAGTTTTTTTTTAACAGCAAGTGTGCACCAATTAACCAGTTTAGCATAGTTTTAAATGTGCCAATAGTTTTAGTATCCTAGCTGGTAATTAGTCTTTGATGAGGTAGTTAGTTAATGATTTTTTTTTAAAAAAAGTCAATCGTTTAGATCAGAAATATTTTTTTATGCCTTGTGTATTCAGTTAGTGTGACTTCAATTTTTTTAGTACGTAAGTAGTCAAATAGATAAGTCTACTCTTGCTTTTTGGGTTAACTATATTAGACTAAAAGTTATTTTACTACCTTGATTTAACGTTAGGTTGTTACTTTGATTTTTGACACTTAATTAGAGTTGTTTTGACCTATTTTGTAGTTAGGAAGTTAGCATCTTTAGTTTGTTACATTGATTATTTCCTTGATTGTTAATTAGTTTTGCTATTTTGTCATTTAGTACTTTAGTTTTTCACATGTTAGTTATTAGTTTGTTAAAGTTTGTTAGAGTTAATTTCTTGATTTTGCTTAATTAAATTATTAGATTTTAGTAGTGTATCTTTTTGTGGTTTTGCTTGTTTTGTGTTTTGTGTTTTGCAGGGAAGCGTTGGAATGTGCGGTAGAGCCCTTTTTGTGCCCTCAAAGTAAAGGATACAAGCACTGAAGCTTTTCTTTTCTTTTTAGATTAGGGCTTTATTTTTTATATTTATTCATTTAATTGGGACTGTAATAAAATCATTTATTTATTTATTTTAAGCCCTCTACGTAGGGTTGTACTCCCTTAGTTATCTTATTTAATTCATTTTTTATTCTTCAAGGCAATAAAGAGTAGTGTAGATTATGTGTTTGAATACGAAGTTGTAACGCCCCGGATTTCCAAAACAAAGCTAAGTTAAAATTTTCATGAATTTCTTTTTTTTTTCATTGCAGCGGAACTTAGAAAAGCTTTTAGCAGCGGAATAAGACGATAATGAGTCGTCAGTTTTAGAAAACCCCGAGCACGTTGCAGGTATGTGGCCAAGCAACTCATTGACCACCAAAGTGTTCCATTTTATCGAAAACCACTTGTTTATTACAACATCACTGCTTGGAAAAGCAGTATAGGTTCAATAAAAGGAAGTAGTACAACTCTGTCTAGAGAAACCCTGGAACTCGATGCCGCCTTGCTCCGCATATCGCCACGCAGGTACAACACCTGAAATCCCCATGAAACGGGGTCAGAACCACTGATGGTCTGGTAAGCATGCAATCATGTAACCATTCAACTCAAGCACGATAATGACCACTCAGGGTCGCAATGCGCAATAACGACGCTCAAGCCTCCAAGACTTAGCGTATATCGCAAGAGCCTCCTCAGGGCTATGAGTTGAACATCCGCTCGAGTCTTCATGACTTAGAGCAAGCCTTTTCAGGGCTGTGATTTGAATAGCCGCTTAAGTCTCCATGACTTAGCCATGACCTCTTCCGGGTCTCAAAGTGATGTCTAGCTCAAGTCTTCATACTTGGCACATCTGTATCACACGCATCTAAGGACAACTCCTCGAGCTTCGCTTAGTCGTGCGGATACAACACGGGTCTTTGCCCAGTCGGTCCAGTAGTATACCGAACATGACACCTTCACAAAGGT